>NC_141271.1:4202500-4417500 GCF_054856545.1 Hippocampus guttulatus
ATTCAACCCAGGGAAAAAAAGACTTATTTGACTTTTTATTCAATCAAACTTTGAAAACATTGCAGTCATAACATTACAGTGATGAGAAGGAGAAAAACAGTATAATAATCACATTCTTAAGCTGCCCTACCCTTACAGTAACCGTATTCTGCGATTTTGATGATTTTTGGCAAAACGATCAACAAATGAGTCAAGATTTAGTGCTTTTGCCCTCCTAGACTCAATGCTCAGTACCCCAAGATTACTTAGTCTATCCTCATTCATGGTGGATCTGAGGTATGTTTTCATCAGCTTTAATGTTGAAAAACTCCGTTCGCAAGCAGCAGTGCTCACTGGGATTGCAACAGCGATTTTACAGAGTCTGTAGAGCTAAAAAAAAACGTCTTTGTATGGTTCAATGAACTGTACGAGCTGCACTGTACTCGAGGGTCTCTGCATCCCAGCCTGGATTTTTCTTTCCAAGATTCTTTTGAACTGATGTAGTTCATGCCCCAGGTCATCAATATTTGAATCATACAGTTTTGAAAATGAAAACAGATCCTTCTCTTTGAGGAATGCATCTTTTTGGGGATTTAGAGCTGGAATGCTGTTCATGATTTCACAGTTTTTATTTGAAAATCGTCTTTCAAGCTCACTGAGCATAAGATCAATGACTGGGGAGAAAAGGTTTGTACGAAACCAGTCCTTATCTCTTTCTGGCTCTCTCTGCCCAAGAGTGGTAAGTACGCAGTGCTGGCTGAGTTTTGAGCTGAGTGTTTTTGGTCGTTTTTCAGCTGGTGGTGTTGGATCACATGATGTTACGTAGAGCTATACATCGACATGCCCAACAAGTGTCACTTAAACGCTGGAGCTCTCTTGGTGCACCTTCATACATATCTCTTTGTATGGCAAGCCATTTAGGATGGACTGTTGATCCAGATGTGAACACATACAGTTTTTCTAGTAAATAGAAGAACTGCTCTACCTCTGGGATAGCTTTAACTGTATCTACAAGAACCAAATTTAGACAGTGGCTGGTGCAATGGATGTAGAAGGCATATTTTGCTCTCTCTCTGATTCTCGCCTGTACCCCGGAATGCTTCCCACTCATGACAGAAGCCCCGTCATAAGCTTGGCCTACAAGGTTCTTTTGGTACTCTAGACCATAACTTTCCAATATGTGGATTATTTTCTCACTAAGGCCTGCTGCATCGAGCTTCTCTGTGGATTCAAAATGGAGGAAACTTTCCTGGATAGCTCCATTGTAGTAGTACCTTAGTACAATTGAGATCTGTTCATTTTTCTTTACATCTTTTGTTTCGTCTGCTATGATGCTGAAAACTTCACTGTTTTTCACTTCTTCTGCAATTTCAGTTCGAACCATGTCTGCTAAACAATCCAGAACCTCATTCTGAATCATTTTGCTTGTGTATTTTGCATTATGAATGGATGTCAACCTTTTCTTAACAGCTTTGTCATGGTTTGCAATTGTGTCAAGAATTGCTTTAAAATTCCCTTTGTTATCCGAGTCTGCAGACTCATCGTGACCTCTTTGAGCTATGTTTTGAGTGGCAGTCAGTAATAGCACTTCCCCTATTGTTTTTATGTATTCTCGATTTTCTTTGATGTGTCTGTTGTGCTCCTTATTTAAGGCAACGGCTAGTGTTGCATCAGCTGCTACAGCTCTCTGATAGTCCCTCCATGCAACCATGGCTTGCTTGTGGCGCTCAGATCTTGCATGCAATGCAAACCCTCCTGTTTTGTAAGATGCTTTCTTCCAGTTTTTGAAACCAACTGGTGAGTCAAAGACTGTGTCTTGGCTATTAGGAGGGCTAAAATGTCTGCAAGCGTAACAATACGCAGAGTCCATCGTTTGAGAATATTCAAGCCAGGAGTGGATATGGTACCAGCCTGCCTTGAAGCTCCTTCTCCTGTCCCCCATCAGGGTCCTGGGAAACAGTTTCAAGTCTGGCTGCATTGGCGGGTCCTCTTTACATCTACTGATGTCTGTGGACAAAGACAAACCAAATAGATGTAAACACAAGTTCTGCATGGACACAGCATATACACTAACCCGCTACACTTACATTGCTGAGGCACTCAGACATACACAATTGTCTCAAATGAATTGAATGATGCTATTTATTAATTATATTAATTATTTTTCTAAATTGTATTCAATAAATATAAATGTATACATTCTCAAGCCTGACCGGGGACAAAAATTGCAAATACACTGAAGCTAGATGTTTTACATGCATATAATTATCCAAATTTTAAATGGCAATGTCTTATATATTGTTCCAGTTAAATAAAAATTAAAATAAAAACGGAGACTAAAAAAGTTACACACACACACACACACACACAGAACCGGATCGTGTTCTGTTTAGCATCACATACCTGATGGTCCAGTGCTTGTTGAAGCGCAAATATCTTCTGTGTGTGTCTCACACTCCACTTCTATTGTAGTGTCGTCTTCCTCATTCTCAGGATCTTCATTTGGATATCTTTCCTGCTCTGTGTCTTCGCTCTGAAAATAAATGAATCTAGTGTCCTCTGACTCTCCCTCTCTGGTGCTTTCAACTTGCTCCTCTTTATACCCTTCACCACCATCATCATCTGACTCTCTCTGTGTCGGGATCAAATTGTTTCTTTTTCATATAGAAATATGATTTAATGTCCGTTTTTCTTTTCATTTTTAACGTTAAATGTTTAAATTAAGAGGAATTAGAATAACTAATGCTACTTTTGGGGGCTTGTTTCGTTTTGTGATTTTATGTCGAAAATATAACAGCACTCGTGTCGTGGTAACTTGCTTCTTTGCAGACTGCTTCTCATTTTCCCGCTCATTTTTAAGGGTGCACCGCACTAAAGGGTCCGACGAGAATGTTAAGCCACGCACTTTGGTTCAACCTTTTGTGTCGGCGACTCGGCGCAACTGCGTAATCTATGCTCGGAGGGGGGGCCACAGGGGGGGCCAGGATCAGTGCTACAGGGGCACTGGCCCCCGTTGCCCCCCCCCCCCCAGAACCGCCACTGATCAAATATAGGTGTGCACATACAATTGTGTGTACATGTCATTGACTAAATATGCGCTACAACGCGCTCAACTTTTATTCCGAATAAGCTTCTTATTACTGGTTACAACGAGACTCTCTTCTCATTCATTCCTACAGCGTCACTGTGCTTTAAACTGTCTGGACGCTGAGCGCGTGTGGGAGTCTATGGACAGTGGGCGTGTATCGGCTGACCCGGACGCTGAGCTTTTCTGCATGATGATTGGATGATCTGTCTGAGGCTGAATCTTTTTTTGATTGACAGCAAAATGAGCAAATCACTGATCTTTTGGTGCAGGCGTCCGTGGGAGCATCTTGCAATTCTCATTCTGTTTTAAGTTGAACTGAAGACCTCTTCTAATCATCTTAGCGATACACTCTTTGTTGAAAACGAGCATCAGCATCCGCCACTGGTATACAGACACTTAAAAAAATAGCAATCCTCTAGTGATATTTTCGCTTTTGTAGTGTGGCACATTAAACGAAACAGACTGACAGCATTTCATCAAAACACCAGGTAGGAAACAATGTCGGGATATCAACCGAAAAATCAGCACTGGACAGCGTGTATAGGTTGATTACTCCTCACAGAGTAACTGTCTGTCGGTATGGCAGTTTGAGATCACCCGGGAAGTCATCCAAATACTATACTAAAACAAGTTGATGAACGATGTACAGGAAACAGTCGTGTGTGCGTGAAGCACGTGTAACACTCCCAAGATGATGGCGGTTGAAAAAAAAGATATGCCATAATGCATGGTTCTGATCTGCGTGCAAGCCTATAGTTAGCATGTCTTGTCCTGCATTCTTGGACAACTTATTCCTCTGCCAGGAGTTATTTATACAATATTAACTCAATGTTTAACGCCTCTTCCAACCTTTAAACTATGGTCATGCACATGACACATATGCTTGTCCAAACTCATGAATACCAAAATTTCGATGATGTCAACACTTCTGTTAAATTATTGGATCCTAGCTAACCTATCACAATCGAGACGTCCAGGGAGTGAGCGAAACGAAGACGGAAAAGGCTACAGTATACAGTACAGTACTGTGATGTAAACGAAAGTAACGTATTTTCCGCACGATTGGGCGCACCAAAAAGTCTTCAGTTTTCTTAAAAGCTCACCGAGGGCCTTAAAATCCTGTACGTCTTTTGTATGGTCATTACAGTAATACGTCGACTCCAAGATGGCTCCTTCCTGGAGACATGCTTCCAATGTTATAACTTGCTGTTGGTTCAGTGAACTGTGTCGCTGCTTTAATAAATAAGTATGTGTTGCAGCTCCTAAAAAAGGAGAGTTGTGGTGTTAATTTATAAAACAGTCTCAACGAATACAGGTACGTCTTTGTCTATCTCCATGCTTTCTTCCATTCGACTCGAGAGGCGTTCAAGACCGCCACCGAAAAACGTGAACAACGATTACTTCAATGAAACGACAAAAATTGAAAATAATACATCAAAACTGAAAAGCAAGCGAGGATATAGCAACATTTATTCTATTCCCCCCCTACAGAATTTATATTGTGATTTCATCATTTGTGAATACACAACAAAGGAATAAATAACTACGACTGACATCTTGTTGTGTTATTTTGACTTCAAGATGGCGCCGCGAGAGTGGCTGCCTTTCCAGCAAGCTTGTATTTATTTTGTTCTTCTACTTCTTCCTCTCATAACTTTGCTGCTGTGAAGTGGGAATTTGTCCATTGTGAGACTATTAAAGGTTTTCTTATTTTATCTTATGTGATTGTACTCTTGGAGCTACGATAAAGAAAATGTCTGTGGGTTTTCGGAGGTGGTCATGAACGCCTCTCAAGTTGACCGGAAGAAAAGAAGGGAAGGAGACGGACAAAGACACACCTGAGTTTGTTGAAAAAATGAGAGCTGTGGTTGTGGTTTTATTATTTTTTTAAACGCAGACTTTATGAATGGTTTTCACAGTCTCAGCCAGTCCAGGTACTGTACGTCTTTGTCCGTCTCCGTGCTTTCTTCCGTTCGACTTGATAGGCGTTCAAGGCCGCCTACAAAAAAGCGTTAATTAATTCTTATTTCAATGAAACCACGAAGAAAGTCAAGCGAGGAAATCACAAAATAAATTCTCTAGGGGGGATATAGAATTTATTTTGTGATTTCCTCGCTTGATTTTCTGTTTTGATGCATTATTTTCAATTTTCGTAGTTTCATTTAAGTACACTAATAGTTAATTTACATTTTTCAGAGGCGGTCATGAACGCCTCTCAAGTTGAACGGATGCCTCTCGAGTTGAATGGAAGGAGCGTAGCACCATCTAGTGGAGGCATTGTAGATTGCGCCTTTTCGTGCGAGGCGTCTAATATATGAAAAAAATTACAAAATAGCCATTCATTGAAGGTACGCCTCATAATCCAGTGCGTCTTTTAGCCAAATGAACTTGCTTTCTATAGAACTCTAAGGGTTCCAACAAATGATCAAATTTGAAATTTGGACCACGTATCACGTAATTACCTTCGAGTTTTTCTCTGTCAATTGTGCCTCCTGCTGGTCATCCGTAGATGCGACGCTCGTCGGTTTATAAGTGTACTATAGAGAAACAAGGTGCGCGGCCACGTAATATGTTAAGATTAAGATATCCTTTATTTGTCCCACACTGGGGAAATTTACAGTCTACAGCATATACATGTTTGTAAATTATGTTCCTATAGGGTATAAAGTGGAATACTTCCTTGACCGCCTCAAAATGGAAATTTGTCCAAACTCGATTCCTACACATAGCGTTTAAGATTTAGGGTGTAAAGGTTGGTTTTCATTCGTATGTAGCAACGATGCCTTCAGTAGGTCTTTCGTCCAGTCAAGTAAATTCGTTTATTTTTCTGTTTTGTGTCTGCAGCTGACTTCGGGTGAGAGGTGTGGTACGCGAAACCTTGGACTTTCGTCGGGCAATTGCGTGTCAATTAAATTTCTCACATCAACACCAAACTATTCAATTTCAGTTTTAATGTTTCCTACCATACATCAAATGGGAAATAGACAAATCTAATCTTGTGGACATATTAAAAAGGCCTCAGTCCCAACGGTAAGCTTTTCTTTTCAGCCCGGCTACGCAATCCATTGATGCCAAACATACTCATCCCTTTGACACTTTTGTAATACTCTACGAATAATGTCCTTGATGCTGAAGAACTTTCACTTTTCCTTCAAAGACTGAAATTTTCAGGATTATTTTTGTCTTTCGGTTGAACTACAGTATATTAATATCTCCAATGGTCCATGGATATTTTGGGTCTTTCTTTTTTTAGACACTTAACAGTCCATATTTGTATCCAGGGAGCAACACATTAATGAAAATATACTCAATAAGTATTGAAGAAATGTGTGTGTCTGTCCGTGTGCAGCACGGCAACACTCTATTGTCCCTCCCGAATTTCTTTTGACTATCCATTTAATCCGTGCTGTTTTTCTGCTTGTTTATTTGCACACATTGCATTTTTTTGTGGAGTGATGATTGATTTCTTATTGAGCTGCATGACACAATTGTTGCACAGCCGATCATCTGCCTAATGTCTTTCATTGAGTGTGAAGCCGGAACAGACCGTTTCACAGTTACGTTGTGTCAACCCGAACTGACCTCTGATGTCACAACAGTCCATGAGTGTTAGGTACCATCTCTTTTCCTGTTTCTCAAAGCGTATTGCTCACTTTGATCATCACTACTTGTGTTCCAAAGCTTGCTGATGTGGAGTGTGAGGGTTTATTTTTAAGATCTGCAACTTCAAGACCTTTCTCATATATTTTTAGCATTTTAATTGCTGCTGCAGTTTATATTGTCACTGTGCTTTACTTGACAGTGTTTTAGAAATGTTCCCTTCGATTCATCTTTCATGGAAGGATGCATAGATAGATAGATGGATAGATAGTCATAGGATGTCGATACAGCTGTGGTGGTCTGGAACAAAGAAATCGGCCCTGGCATTTTTTTATTTAAATGCCAGGGCCCTGGCATTTAAAATAGTGTAGCCACCCTCGGTGAAGCAACTCAGTGTCACCCTTCTAATAAGTTGACAAAGGACAAATAAATCAATGTCTCGCAAGTGTGCTGTATCATCACAGACCCTCTTCCTTCAGTGCTTTTATTTTGGAGAGTCCACTTCCAGGGACTTTTTCCCTTTAATTACCAGGCTGGGCCGGAGGGTGCTCCCACACCTGCAGTTGATTAACAATCACCTTCTGTGTATAAGAGTTCTGCTGATCTGCAAGCAGGTGCCAGATGATTCTCGCATTATGAGTGGTATCTAGGCCATCGCTCGTGCACATGCTTGCCATTTTTGTATATTTTGTTGCATACTCAATTGTTCCTGTTTGTCTTGTTCCAGTGCCTGCCTCCCTGCCCAGCCTGGCTCCACATTTTCCTACCCGGGCCACTTGACCCTGCACCCTTCCTTCCCCCATCTCCTTCGCGTTTGGATCCTCTGCCGCCATTACCTTTGCTGACCGCAACAGCAAGTGTGTCAATTTATCCAAATCTATTCACGTTAGGGTGCACTTACTTAAGGTCACAGTGAGATTGTTAACAGCAGACTCTAGTTGGAGTCAAGGGGAAACCTCCAACAGAGAGAAGACACACTGACAGAGTTTTTTGCAAAAATATATTGAGTATATATTTACATAAGAATAATTGGCAACAGAACTGGGAATACAAAAAAAAACACATTAAATTATCAGTTCCTATCAGGTTTGGTATCAGATCTGACCCCAAAAAAAGTCTGAGATCTCAGGTAAAAAAATACTGGGTTTGTCAAAAAAATGGGAATCTTTTTAAACTGTCCTACCACCCTCCAAGGAACCGGGTGGCCGTGAAGTCCAAAGTGTCTTTTGTTAACGTCCCACATGGCATCCAATTCAAAAAGCAGTTCAATCCTTCGATGATTCTATCAGTCCAAAAAAAACAGCCTGCACGAAATGCGCAAGGCATTCACTCAATGTGGCTAATTCCCTTAAACAATTTCTCTTTGAAACAAAACGATGTGGTAATAATCGGCCAGGGAAAATAAACGATTTGGTAACCTAGCTCGCATGAAGGCCACAGCGCTATTCGCTGTGAGTAGTTTAGCTCGATGCTAATGCGCTTGCTATCGAGCGCACGTGTAGGAGTAATGGTTTATCTCCTTTTCTTTATAACAACTGTTATAGCTTACATCAACAAGGAACAATCTTCATTTTCAACTATTTCATTCCTGACTTTTTTTTTTTTTTTTTTTTAATGAATCGAATGCTAACAGCACATATTCACTTGAAAACACTCACCAGCATCTCTAAAACTTCTCTCGCCATACCAAAAATAAAAAAAAATTGATTGCCACAGGATTCAATCTACTACCTTGTACAGGTAGAGGTTCAAGGATCAGCTTTCATTTATCCGGAGCAGTTTTTCTTTCGACCCGTATGGGAGAGTGCCGAGAAAGTTCTGTCTCCTTCACGAGCAAGTGTCATCGCTCCTAGAGATAGATGGATAGATAGTCATAGGACAGGGGTGTCCAAAGTTGGTCCTCAAGGGCCGCTGTCCTGCCTGTTTTGCAGCTCTCCCAAGAGCAACACACCTGATTCAAATAATCAGGAACGCTCTAATGCTGCTTCAGAGCTGACTGATGAGCTGATCATCTGAATCAGGTGTGTTGCAGCCAGGAGAGCTGGAAAACAGGCAGGACAGTGGCCCTCCAGGCCCAGAGCTGGACATGCCTGTCATAGGATGTCGATACAGCTGTTGTTGTCTGGAACAAAGAAATCGGCCCTGGCATTTTTTTATTTAAATGCCAGGGCCCGCTAACTATCTATCTATGCATCCTTTCATGAAAAATGAATCGAAGGGAACATTTCTAAAACAGTCAAGTAAAGCACAGTGTCAGTATAAACTGCAGCAGCAATTAAAATGCTAAAAATGTTAGAAATAGTGAAGGTCTAAATTTTAGACCAACTCCTCATAATTAGCAGAGCACAACAAGCTCATAATTTATATGCTCCCCGAAGAAATATTTATTTTTAATAACTTCAAATCTAGCTCTTATCTGCTGTAATGGGCATATTCTGCCGTTTGCTTATGTCAGAAAAGGTGCACTGCTTTACACTTTTTTGGCTTTGCAGATTCTTTCATCAACTTGTGTCTCTTGTGTTTTGACATGGAAAAAAAGCCCACCTTTTTGATATGTTTACAGTAATTACAGAAAACACCAACGCAAATACTTGAATTTTGGATTACTGTGTATACAGAACTATGACAAAAGTATGACCTCAAACTGACAGTCTACCTTGTGCACATAGAGAAACCAAAAGCCAGATGTCTTTTCCATTTTTACCATCAGTGTTGGCGCATTGTGTACTTACAATTATGATGGCTCGGGTTCATTGTTTTCATACAAAATTATATATTTTTTATGAATTTTGAACCGTTAACTCATTCACTCCCAAAGACGTATTTAAACGTCTTTTCAGACTTGGTCCAGAATTGGCTGGTACTGAATGAGTTAAGCAAGACTTATTTTTTTCTGTTTATTTATTTATTTTTGTACATACCTATCCAATCCATCCATACTGTACATACATACTCAATCCAGCTGTATTTATAAAGCACTTTAAAACATCCACCACTGTATATAAAGTTCCGTACATGGAGCAGAAATAATTCATACAACAAACAAAACAATAAATAACAAGGATAGTGGAAAGCACAAAGACAGTGAAACTAAAAATCAAGTCTCTTGCTGAGTCAAAAGCCAAAGGGGAAAAAAAGAGTTTTCATACAAGTTTTAAAGAATGGCAGTGAGGGGGGCTTGCCGAACTTCCAGTGAGAGGTCATTCCAAAGAGAGGGACCAGAAATGGAAAAGGCTCAATCCCCTCTGAGCCTCCGCTTGGTTCTCTGTACCTCTACGATTGTCTGGTCCGCTGACCTGAAGCACCTGGCAGGTGCGTCAGTGTGGAGGAGCTCAGAGAGCTAAGGTGGGGCGAGGCCATTTAAAGACAACAAACAACAGGATCTTAAAAAGAACTCTAAAATGTATAAGGAGCCAGTGAAGGGATGCCAGAGTAGGAGTTATGTGCTCCTTCTTATGAGTACCAGTCATGAGGCGAGCAGCAGCATTCTTTACCAACTGGAGACACTTCATGGAGGATTGATTGACTCCAAAGTAAGGTGCATTTTAGTAATCCACCCGTGATGTGACAGGCAGGAAGTGCTCTTGAGAAAGGAGAGGCTTTACTTTTGCCTGCTGCCTAAGATGAAGAAAGCTGGACTTAAAAACAGTACCAATTTGCCGGTCCAATTTAAAATCACGGTCCAGTTTACAAGGGCCACTGGGACCAAACACCATCACTTCTGTCTCCTTTTCATTGAAATTCAAGAAATCCAGTGCCATCCAATTCTTGATTTCCTCGAGACAGGATAAAAGTGGCCTCAATGAGAAAGTGTCTTTTTTGCTCAACGACACATCTACATAGACATAGACATACATTATATTCACTAGTATTATTAGTAATAAAAACAAATATATACTGTACATACGTATTTTTTTTAACTAGTAATATTCAGTCAATTCAGTGTTTAGATTGGGCAAAATTTTTCCGGGAAGGTCAAATACTTTATATTTTGTTCAGTTATGTGTTTTGTGTTTTATGCATACGCTTGTGTGTTTATTTATGTTGTGGTAGTTTTTCATTTGCTGTTTTATTTTTTGTTATTGGGGTTTTCACTTCAGAACCACTGTAAAAGTACTAATCCTCAATACTAAAATGATAGATATGAAAAATATTCAATATTTAGCATAGCATATAAAGATCTTGAGAATATGACAATATTAAAATGACAAACATGAAGAATATGAAACATGTAAACGACGTAATCTAAGACAGTTCGTCAATTTTTTCTTAATTTGAAACCAGTTGGTGGTGAAAAAGGTTTGCGCTGCTGTAGATGTTGAAGGGATGACGAGTGTGCATCATTGTTGTTATTGTTATTTTGAATGTTATCTCATCAACAAACAAATTAACTCAGTATGTAGGTTGTGCAACAAGAGGGAATAAAATTCTGGACCTCTGGTAAACCAAATGCCAACATATGAAGGGAGCTCTTAAATTTTAATTAGAAAAGATTTCCACCCGTTTTTTACATGTTTATTATTATAATTATGTATGTATGTATTTACCTATTTATTATTATTGTAATTTGTGTTTCATTTGTTTCTTTTTAATGTTTCGTCTGTTTGTTAGAAGAAGTCAAGATGGCGCCCGAGTAGGCAGCCGTCAGCAAGTGCTCTCATGAGCCTTGCTTTTTTTGTTGTTTTTGTGTTTGTTTTGTCACTTTGTGTTTGTTGTTACGTCGTGTGGACTTGATGTGGACTTTTTTCAGCAGTTTTTGGCCACGACATTCATCAAGGAAGAGACTCTGTGCTCGGTGGTTGCGCCTTCTCGGCAGCATGGGTATACCAGCACTGTTTTTGACTGGGAGGAATGTCTGCGCCATTTGACTGTCGTTGCTGGACAGTCCTGGGGCGCTTGTGTCTTGCGCCTGTAATGGGCAGCATTTTTCACAGCCCCGCTTTGTTCAGCGGAGAGATTGGTGCTGTTGAACGGTCTGCGGCTGGATGGATGTAAGTCTTGAGGTGCCGACGATGAGAAGAAAGGAGTGTTAGTGCGAAGCGCCGATGCGGATGTGGAACTCGGAGTTGCGGCTTGGAGTTTGAAGCGGATTACGTGGGACAGGAGAAGTGAACAAATCTCTTTTCGTCAATGGACGCTACAGCTTCGTGTTTGCTTTCAAAACTTAGCTTGTAGCAGACGTGTGCACATTTTCAGCATGACGTCTCCGATCCACTGGTGAAAGGACACTTTGATCCTCTCCTCTTTCATCTATAACTGCTTCAGACAACAACGTGTATGCAGAAAAGTGGTGAAGATTGCACGACTGTCTGTGTCCTATGTGTTGTGTTGTATTATTTTTGTTATTTTGACTTCAAAATGGCGCCGCAAGAGTGGCTGCCTTTCCAGCAGCTCCTATATTTTGTTGTTCGGCTTCTTCCTTTCATAACTTTGGTGCTGTGAATTGGGAATTTCTCCATTGCGAGACTAATAAAGGCTTTCTTATCTTAAATGGTATGTTGCGTTGCATACTTCGTTACTTTCATTCTCTTACTTTTGTTGGTTGTCCCAAAAGAAATGCGTTTTTGACAACCAGTAGTTCAAAAGAGCCTATTATTGACAAACGGGGTAAGTTCCACTTTTTTAACTTCGGTTCAGAGAAGTGGCTGTAGGAGATAAAGAACAATAACTTCCACAATCACGGTGAAAGCGTGGATATTCAGCTGACTTGCAGTGAAGAGGAAGTGCCTGTTGTGTAAGAAAAGTGAAATAAACGTAAACAAAACAGCAGTGCCTATACAAAATAAAAGCGATTTAACGTCAGATGAACATATGATTTTAGTATGGGTGAGCGCAGTATACGCTCCAAGAACAACTATTTGAATTCAATCCACCATTTTAAGGTATAGGTTTCGTTTACATTATTCTAAAGCGTATTAAACATCCACGGCGTTATTTTAAGATGAGAAGACATCAGTTGTATTTTGAAATTGAAAGCCGGATGTAGATTGGGGTATTGACTGCCTTTAAATTACACTGACGTGACTCCTAGCATGATGGCTATGGTTAAAAAAAAACACGTCAATTGACACATTCGTTTTAATTTTCGAGTGCGTGTTGAGTCTTTAACTGAAATTGTTGCGGTGGCGTTATTTTTATATTTGACTTTCTCTAGCCACTCCAAGACCTGAGGTACGTAAATGGAAACTTTAAATTGCCCACTGTTCTCTCGTGAATGGATTCACAAGAGCTTTCGGGGAAATCGTGTAGAAGACACATTAACATTTGTTTTGAAGAGGACATTTAAAGTTATGCCTCAAATTTGCTTTAGTAACAGGTGCAATCGTCGTGTTAAATCTCAGCCATGAATAGTCTGCTGTTTTGGACGTGTACAGATTGTTGCATAAATTGTGAGGTGGGTCTATTTGTAAGATGTAAATGTAGTCTTTGGAAACAAAATGCCTGGAAGGATTAAGCATAATAAAGAGTGTAGCCTAAGATGGCTGGAAGAATAAGTTCTCATGAGCTGACTAATGAATCATAAGCAATGTTGTTCAACCATTTGTTTAAAGTTTGTTCCTGTGTTACCAATTCGGACCAATTCGTGACGGTGTGAACCTGGGATGCCCGAGGGGATGGATCCTTTGGGTGCTCGCTCTCAATTTGTGGACATCCAGACCCTCCCCACGTGGCAGCAGCTGGAGGTGGATGGCGAGCACATTCCGCAGGATCTGAGTGACAGCTTGCTCAGCCAGCAGTCCTTCCCTTCGCCCTTCCCCTTCAGGCCAGACATAAACTGCAAAATCATCCTCTTGTGAGTCTTACTGAAAACATACTAACATATATTTAGCAGCTTCATATGGATTTTACGCCATGTTTGTTTTGAGAAAGGTAAAAACATCTCAAGATATTAACACACTCCCTGATTAGCCTTATCACTCAACTCAACTGAAAAAAGATGGCATGAGTGTTTAAAAACTTGGACGACACTAAAGGCACTTTTCTATTATGTGCTAGGATGTCTCGGCTTGGCCTGGCCTGGCCTCAGTTGCTCTTCATTACAACTGGGATCAATAAATTGAAGCAAGATCAACTGAACTGTGCAACCCTCCATGCACACTTGCAGTATGTAGTGTTCTGCCACAGAATTCAGGAGTGGCCGGATCTTAGCCAGTGGTTTTGTGGCAATTCAAAATATGAATAGCAGATACATGATGTGGCAACTTAACAAATTATAGACCATCAAAAGAAGCTTTTTCACAGAGGGAAAAATCCATTTCTGGGGTTAAGCGAGAGAGACACAGCTGCCTGTCGACAAGACGGTGTAAGATAAGATAAGAAAACCTTTATTCATCTCACAATGGAGAAATTCCCAATTCACAGCAGCAAAAGTCATGAAAAGGAGAAGTATATAAGTAAATATAAATGAACATATGGGCAGTATATACGATACATCCATCCATCCATCCATTTTCCGAACCGCTTGATCCTCACTAGGGTCGCGGGGGGTGCTGGAGCCTATCCCAGCCGTCTTCGGGCAGTAGGCGGGGGACACCCTGAATCAGTTGCCAGCCAATCGCAGTATACGATACACAGATTGTGTTTTACAACATTATTTTTTTATATTTACCATTTCATATGAAGATAGAATAAGTGAAGCTTGTGCACATCTCTGTTCAAGGGAATGGGTTCATTTAGTTGAATGACAGTGAGTCCTGTCAATTAATGTATACCCATTTTTGTCTTTATTGTAGCTCACGTCCTCATTATAGCAATCTGTAACGACTTGACTGACATCTTGCGGAGAAAAATGGGTGTATTGAAAAATAGGTCTCGTTCTCATTCACTTGAATAGACCGATATGTGCCTATGGTTTGTAATTTTATTTATTTACCGTATTTTCCACACTAAAAGGTGCACCTAAAAGTCTTTGATTTTCTTAAAAGCTCACAAGCACCTTAAAACCCGGTGCGCCTTGTGTATGGTCATTACGGTAATATGTCAACCCAAAATGGCTCCTTGCTGGAGACATGCAATAGAACACGGAAATAGAATGGCGGCAAGTTCAACGTTAATGAGTCAATGTTATAACTTGTTGTTGGTTCAGTGAACTGTGTCGCTGCTTTATTAAATAAGTTTTTGTTGCAGCTCCGAAAAAAGGAGAGCTGTGGTGTTGGTTTTTTAAAATGTACACTTTATTAATGGTTTTCACAGTCTCAACAGATACAGGTCCTTCTTTGTCCGTCTCCGTGCCTTCTCTTCTGTTCGACTCGAGAGGCGTTCATGACTGCCTCCGAAAAATGTAAATTAACGATTACTTCAATGAAACTACAAAAATTGAAAATAATGCATCAAAACAGAAAATCAAGCGAGGAAATCACAAAATAAATTCTATAGCCCCCCTACAGAATTTATTTTGTGATTTCCTCATTTGTGAAGACACAACAAAGGAAAAAATAACAAACACTTCTGAGACAGTCCAGTCTCCTATATTTTACTGACATCTGATTCTTCTGTTTGCATTTCTTTGAGCATAGCTCTATCAAGTGAATGCATTGTAGATTGCATTTTATAATTCGGTGCGTCCAATATATGAAAAAAATTACAAAATAGGCCATTCATTGAAGGTGCGCCTCATAATCCAGTGCGCCGCCTTTTAGTGTGGAACATACGGTATACATTTTTTTTTTACCACAACTTCACTTATTTTATCCATACATATGAAATTGTAAGTGCTGTTGTAAAACACAATACTGTACCATACATGCATGCTCATGTACTGTATTTTTTGTACTTTACGGCAGCCGGCTGTTTCTGGTTTACTTAAAACCAGGAAGTGGGATTATGAAGTAGAATTGGTAACTGCATCGCTGTCATCGGTGATGACATGGCCCTCCTCGGCGTGTGTGTGCATGTGTGCGTGCGCGCGCACACACGCCATGTCATCACCGTCATACATTGGGCATACACATACACACACACACATATATATACTGTATGTTGTAAAGCAACATTCAAATTTTCTATCCATTTGGCAAAAAAATAATTGATAGAAAATAAAAGTATTGATTTGTTAATCTTCAGCTGATTTAAATTGGAATTTAAATCAATGATTTTTGAAATCAAACAATCCGAATCCCAAAGACACTTCATACTGTACAGTACTGTATGTATAGCCAATGTACAGTTGTGCACAAAGAGAAAAAAAGGGAAAGAAATGGTGACATTTACGATCAGCATTCACTTTCACTTCCATCAATTTCTTGGATAATGTCTTTTATTTTGCTTCCTCCATCTTTCAGTTTGATCACTTTTACCCTCTCTTCCAGTGTCAGAGCTCTTCTTGTTTCAGCTGCTTGGCATCCAAAGGTCCGTTTTGTAGCCATTTTAGCAATGCAACGAAATACTTCCTGGACGACTGCGCATGTGTAAACCAGTGTGGTGGTTGCTGTTGCAATTTCGGAGCGAAGCAGCAGAGGTCGCTGTTGGCTGAGGTTGGATTAGACTTTTGCGGAAGGCTTGTTTTCGTTGTAGTGTATCTGGTCGCGAGGCAAGAGCAGAGAAAAACATTTCGTACAATGGAACAGGGGGATTTTTCATCATAGGGGGAGCAGAAAAGTGGGAATGGCTTACATGCCTGAAAATGTTTTCACATTAAGGGGTATTTTCGCCCATGTAGGTTTCGTTGCAGAGGAGTTTCACTGTGTATATGTGTGTGTGTGTGTATATACTGTATATGTATATGTACCGTATATGTGTGTATACAGTGGGGCAAATAAGTATTTAGTCAACCACCAATTGTGCAAGTTCTCCTACTTGTAAAGATTGGAAAGGCCTGTAATTGTCAACATGGGTAAAGCTCAACCATGAGAGACAGAATGTGGGGGAAAAAAACTCAGAAAATTACTAGAGCTGTCAAACGATTAAAATATTTAATCTAATTAAAAATGCAATTGTCATAATTAACTCAAATTCATAAAAAAATTAATCATGATTACTCACGCATTTTTTATCGTTTCTGAATTTCCATTTATATTTTTTTGTCCTATTTATTCCCCCTTTTAATGCTCTCATCAACATGGAATCATGAATCAGTTTTCAATGTGCAAAATGCAAATATTTACTGAAATAACAATTTCGATTTTACATGAACATTTTTCACTTGGAGCAGTTATTCACACATAATCTCTCACACAATATTACTGTCCATCAACAACAGTTAAAAAAATATTTTGTCACATAACAGCTGCTATAACAGCTCTTTTTATGGAATCAAAACAGAGCAATATAACATTTAAGCACATCTAAGGTAAAATAGTACTCAGCCTGTAGTGGATTTAAGCCATGGTTGCATACTTCGTTTTTCTCAAGTTTGCTTTGAACACAGCAGTCAGGCTATGTTGATTCTGTTGGTCCTTCTTGCGCGGGAGTCTCTCCATGGTTTTGTGCAGACATCATTTCGGATGACTACACTTGGTTCGATGACAACACCGGAGACGTTTTATTTTCTGTATGATCCCTATGACTGCACCGCTGAACTCTCGACGTGTCTACTAAGCGCACCGTCAGTCAGACAAACACGGAGAAGCTCCACCCGCTTTATTTATATGGACACGGAACACGGTAACCTTCCACACAAAATAGTTCCAAACAAGTAACAGTCGCGTCAGTGGCATACATCGTATTTGACAGGCTACCTGCTCTTTATTCTTATTTCTCTCCCGAAACAGTGTCTTCTCCCGCTTGGTGTACCTTAGCCTTCTCCGCTACGTACAATCTCTATACACAGCTTGTAATGGAGGCTCTCACTGGCAATCCGTTGTGGAGTCGTTCGATGCAATGCGAATGATTTCAACTTGAGTCGAGCTGTGGACAATGTTGACAGGCTTGCATGCAGTAGCCATACATTTAGCTATGGCTTCAGCAAATTTGTTCTTCGTCATGTCATCCATTTTCTTCGCTTTGAAATGATCCATCGCTGTCTGTCTCAGACGAGGGGGCGGAGTACTCGCGTCAGCTGTGTGCTTGGCCATTAAGTGGTATTTCAGACTCGACGTGCTATGATGATAGCTCAGTTTACGACTGCAAAACATATAGGTAACTTTGGTCTTGTCAGTGGAACAATCTCCCAACTTTCCATTCATAAAATAAAGTATCCATTTTCGGTGTCTCGCGCTGCCGTGGCTGGCAAAACAAACGTGCGTGGACCTGTGCAGCGCGCTTGTTGTTTTGTTTCTGGTTTATTCATAGAGCAACGTAACATCCGCTGTGACGTGTGCCACGTTAATCTCGCGAGAAAAAAAATTTAATCCCGTTAAAATTCATTAAAATTAATGCCAATAAAAACGCGCTAAACTGACAGCTCTAAAAATTACATCGTTTGATTTTTAAAGAATTTAATGAATATACATACAATTATAAACAAATGCTGCAAAAATGTAAATAATTCAATAGCAGGCCTGAGGATTTCAGAAATTCACGGTAACCGTTTTTCGGTTCCGTCGGATTACCCAATGGTAAACCACGGTAACTAATTTTGGGTTCCATAAACCTTCATCATGGGAACCCATTTTTATATTTTGACTGATATTCATAATCAAGAATTCTGAAACTCAAAAGTATAATGTTTCAAGGGTAAATGTTTGAAAACTATACATTAACAATGAACATTCAGTAGCTGTGTACTCCAGGTTTATTCAATAAAATAAATGGATCAAAATATGCCGAGTGTGAAGCGGTTGGGATGAAAATCAGCACCTCCAAATCTGAAACCATGGTCCTCAGTCGGAAAAGGGGGGAGTGCCCCCTCCGGGTTGGGGAGGAGATCTTGTATCTTGTGGTCTTGTTCACGAGTGAGGGCAGGAGGGAGTGAGGGAGCGAGAGATCGACAGACGGATCAGTGCAGCGTCTGCTGTGATGCGGACGTTGTATCGGTCTGTCGTGGTAAAGAAGGAGCTGAGCCAAAGGGCGAAGCTCTCAATTTACCGGTCGATCTACGTTCCAACCCTCATCTATGGTCACGAGCTATGGGCCGTGACCGAAAGAACGAGATCCCGGATACAAGCGGCCGAAAAGTTTTCTCCGCAGGGTGTCCGGGCTCTCCCTTGGAGATAAGGTGAGAAGCTCGGTCATCCGGGAGGGGCTCAGTCAGAGTCGAGCCGCTTCTCCTCCACATCGAGAGGAGCCAGATGAGGTGGCTTGGGCATCTGATTCGGATGCCTCCTGAACGCCTCCCTGGTGAGGTGTTCCGGGCATGTCCCACTGGGAGGAGACCCCGAGGATGACCCAGGACACGCTGGAGAGACTATAGGGGTGTTCACACGGCAAGATTTGGTCCGGTGCTACGCCGGGGCTGCCCCAGTAGAGCGTTCACACGTGCAAATTAGCTCCGGCGTAGCCCCGGAAAACAGCTTACACCGGACCAAATTTGATCCACCTCAGGGAGGTGGTTTAAAAATTTGGTTGTTAGCGAAGCAGCACCGATGTAAATTTGCACGTGTGAACGCAACTGGGTTAAATTTGCTCCAGAGCAAATGCTTGTGAAGAGTTTACGTACGGCGAGAATGCGTTGCTTTCGCGCTCTGTCGGACTTCCGTCATGTGTTTGTTTAATAACGACACAAGACTTGGCTGGTAACATCTTTCCTTTTGTAGGAGACTGGACTGTCTCGGAGTTGTTTGTGTAGTTTGTTCCTTTGTTGTGTGTCCACAACCCCCCGCCCCCCATATAATTTATTTGTTGATTTCCTCTCTTGATTTTCTGTTTGGCGCATTACGTATTTGCTTTTCTGAGTGTCATTGAAGTTGATTTACGTTTTCGGGGGCGGTCACTCTCGAGCAGAAGGCACGGAGACCGAGAAGGAGAAGGACGTGCCTGTCCAGTAGTCGCTTGAGTTGTGTATACGTTTTAAAAAGAACCAACACGACAGCTCATTTGTTTTCTGTCGTTTTGCTCCGCTGCAGAAACTGCCGTGTGATCGCAAGTGGGGCTGCACCGACGCTGTGCCGGTGCAGACACGCTCAGCGGCTTTGTACGTGTGAACGCTCCACACAATTTGCTGCGGTGCAAAATATATCGCAACAAAATACATCGGTGCAGCGCCGGAGCAAATGTGTGCCGTGTGAACACCCCTTATGTCACCCAGCTGGCCTGGGAACGCCTCGGGATCCCCCGGGGAGAGCTGGAAGAAGTAGCTAGGAGAGGGAAGTCTGGGCTTCCCTGCTAAAGCTGCTGCCCCCGCAACCCGTCCCGGATAAGCGGTAGAAGATGGATGGATGGAATTCAACATACCACACAATCAGAGTATTTTTTTTTCCAATCTCACACTGCAAAGATTAATTTACTGGTAATCATTAATACAGGTAAGTATTGATGTGGCTTGACATCCTCTTCCCAAAACGATGCAAGTGTAATCTAATATCAATTTGACGAAAGAATCTAACACACGTCATCATTAGTTCTACCAACAGTTAACATTAGCATTACTGCACGTTGTGACGAATGTTTTATCCCTAAAGTTGCCATGCTACAACCAGTAAATTATAGAATAACCAATACTGTTTCATAATATTTTTCATAGCGATTAGCCCAGACATGTCCAGCTCCGGGCCTGGAGGGCCACTGTCCTGCCTGTTTTCCAGCTCTCCCGCCTGCAGCACACCTGATTCAGATGATCAGCTCATCAGCCAGCTCTGAAGCGGCATTAGAACGATCCTGATGATTTGAATCAGGTGTGTTGCTCCTGGGAGAGCTGCAAAACAGGCAGGACAAGCGGCCCTTGAGTACCGACTTTGGACACCCCTTGATCTTTAATCAGTGTCTGTTGTTTACGATGCGTGCTAGTTTATGTGTGTGTGTGTCTGTGTGTGTGTGTCCTTGCGTGTGCGTGTGGCTGAGAGAAAGATAGAGAGAGGGGAGGCTTATAAGAACAAAAGCAGGTCTCTTCCATCCTTAATTGTCTAATCATCCGTACTTGACGAATCATAAACACGTCTGCTGCACGGCCGCGGGATCGCTTGCCTGTGTGTGTGTGTGTGCGTGTGTGTGTGTGTGTGCGTCTCTCGTAGTTTTTGTTTTGTTTTGTTTTGACTGAGAAATTTCCTTGCGTCCCAAAAACGCACATTATTTGGAACTGTGCTTCCCGTGGGAAAATTGTGCATCTAGGACGTGGGACGCAGAGGTAACGAGATGGCTGCTTTACTGAACACGAACGAAATCGAAACACACAAACGTATTAACGTATTGGGCACCCCTACCTTGAAAGCTGATGAGCTTAGCGCTTAGCGCCGAGCACCGTTGTTTGCGCATGAGCGATGATACAGTTGTCATCTGATTGGTTGCCCTGTTTGCCAATCATTAGCGCTAAGCACCGTTGTTTGCGCATGAGCGGTGATTCAGTTGTCATCTGATTGGTTGCCCTGTATGTCAATCAAGTAACGGGATTGATGATAGGCTGACGTAGTTAGTTCTGTGTATTTAGTGCCGTTGTTTGAATGGCAGCGCCAACGACGAGGCGTTTTCGACGCTTGTTATTTGAAAGCCCAGGAGCCGCATTGAACCAGCCAAAGAGCCGCATGCGGCTCGCGAGCCGCGGCTTGGCCACCACTGCTGTACAGTATCTCTCCAGTAAAAGACGATTCGTTGTGGATCTCAACATATTTCAATATGAAACGATTTGCTCCGATTTAATGCACTTGCATCTTTTTAACGAAAATTTGAGTTTCCAATTCAGACCAGTTCTGTGATGTCCCTCCAGACTGCCAGGGACATTTTCTTCCACCATTACTGGCTTACATGCTACCTTAGAAACCAACTAACAAAAGTCTATTAAATAGAGGTTCCATTGTATTCAAGGAACATGTTGCTCAGTCGGGAGTCCACATCATAATTCGTCTTTGTAGAAGATCACCTGATCCGTGTGCTGCTCAGCTTGGTGGCTGACTCAGTGTGAGCACCCCTTTGTGGTTGCAAATTTTCTGTTCCCTTGTTGGGAATGCTTGCATTCCTGACACATGAATGGTGACCACCGTGCCCCCAAGCCTCATTGAGCATCCAAGCCTTAACAGAAGATCCATTATTT
This sequence comes from Hippocampus guttulatus, assembly GCF_054856545.1. Taxonomy (NCBI): domain Eukaryota; kingdom Metazoa; phylum Chordata; class Actinopteri; order Syngnathiformes; family Syngnathidae; genus Hippocampus; species Hippocampus guttulatus. The sequence continues at coordinate 4,224,226 of NC_141271.1, forward strand.
TCCCGTATTTGCTCTTTACACAGAACCAAGCAAAATATTTCTCCTTTGGGGTTCACCCAGCGACGGCATCCCAGAAGTTGGATTGTCAGATTCACTTCTCTCACCTCGTCGTGTTAAAAACAATTATCACTCTACAACAATGTAAATGTTACTCCTGACACTGATTTATAAACTACTCGTTGGTGAAGAACAATTGCTTTCAACATAACACCTTGTGTGTGAAGAAATGACCTTGGAAGCTAAAGAATCACATTGCTATCTTCTTGCCCACAGCACTGGTGATGTAGCGCTGCTGAACTGCACCGCCATCACAAATACCAGCAATGAACTGCTCAACGACAAGAACCCTGTATCGGAGCGCATCCATCAGCTGGCAGGGCCCGAGCTGAAAGATGAGCTGCTCAAACTTAAAGGTTCCTAACACATTTTTATTCTCGTGTTCGAAAAATGCTGAGCTAACTTTGGACTGTACAGGTGTTGTGTCTATATGTGTGTACTTCCCCTATTGTGTGTTTCCTGCGCAGGATGTCGCACAGGAGAGGCGAAGCATACGAAAGGCTTCAACCTGGCAGCGAGGTTCATCATCCACACAGTGGGACCAAAGTACAAAGCAAAGTACAGAACAGCAGCAGAGAGCTCGCTGTACAGCTGCTACAGGAACATCCTGCAACTGGCCACGTAAGAACCGCAAACTGATTGATATAAAAAAGAAGAAAATATATATACAGTATATATATATATATATATATATATAATTACCGCCCAACATTTAAAGTTGACTTTACCCCAGATGTTACAGGAAAAAAATGAGTCGAACCAAACTTGATGTGTGACTCGTCATCAGGCATGACGTCACCAAATCTTGTGATACTTCCTTTTCATGCTCAGCGAAAGCAATGGTGGGCAAAGTGTGGCCTGTGGGACACTTCGTGCCAGTTTTGTTCTGTAATCTGGCCCAGTGGGAAATTTCTTCACCTCGGTTAATTGTATTCAATTTATTCATTAATTTTGTATTTCAAAATACCTATTTTTAATTAAATTCACTTCAGAATAAAAATGGCCATGTTTATAATTAAATTAATTTCATTTGAACATGTTTTTTGTTTTATGTTTAACATTTAAATTCAAGACTTTTTTTTTTTCTCCTCAAGTATTTCCTGGCCCATCTGTCCGTTTTAGAAATTAAATGTGTTTCTTGAGGTCAGAAAGCGATTTACAGGATTAACCACAAATATCTTTCACTTGTTAACTGTTTTTGGACATTTTTTTAATGCCACTGTGTGATAACAATGGAAGCAAAAACAACTTATGCCAACATGGGAAAACATTTGTGTCCCCGATATGAGCAATCCAATTAATTAAATGTCGCAAGATTTTGTTCAATCTAGCATTGTGTAAAAAACTCAACAAAGTAACAGTATTGCTATGCAAGCACCTGCTTGTTCTCTCCCATTGCATTTGGCAGCATCTCAAAGACACTTTTATAACAGTTCAGAGGTGGGCCTTCCGTCACTGATGGAAGGTCTGTCAATCTGTCACTGACAGATGCCCATTTTGCTGGTGAATGACAGGAAATTGGAAAAATAAACTGACAGACTAAGCATCAACGAAAACAGGTTTTCAGGCGTCATCGGACATGTCACTACACAAGTCGGTAACAAAGGACATTCTCAGTCCAGCACTGATGACTGAGAGTTACTGGACTAAGAACTGTTTCGCTGATGACTGATAGAAACACGTGCCACGTGTCTTGTGTGTTTTGTTCGAGGAGGTGAATGTAGACCGGGGTTGCTTTTAACGAACTGCATTAACTATGGGCTCATCTCATTCCTCTGATTGCCCTTTCCTAGTTTCTCGCTCCTCTTTTTAGATGCTTGTACCTTCCACCAGAAATTCCATCGAGGAGAGAGGAGGTAGAAATGTTTTGCGGTAATCCGACAATAACTCCTCAATGTTGTCATTGGATGGAGACGTCTGCTAAAGATGACCTCATGTTGTTGACACAAACGCACCGTCTGTGTGTCCGAATTATTACTATCACCACAAATGTCTGTTCATGTTTCAAGAAGGATTAAATTAAAGTCATATTACTGTATCGACAGTGTTGCGCTTCACAGCTTTGCAGGTGCGCTTGTACTTGTATTACCTTTGGTCGGTTGCCATGACAACATAACCTACAATATTTGCGTCTATTTTATGTATATGCATTTATTTGCATATAAACCTTTATGGTCTGTTAAATCTTGGTGAAATTATTTATTTCAAGTATATTTAAACAATTAGTTCCAATTTGGGTCATAAATGCTGCAGAGAGAGACATATTGAGATCGCTGAGTAGACAAGACAAGACAACTACTGGGTTACAAGGCACACAAGGCATTTTGTTTATTTATTGAATGTTTGAGTCAAGGAGATGATTGCTAATATTGATTGTATAAATACGATGGAATATCTTTGTTTTAGTTTTTATGGTGTTCCATAATGGATGAGCAATAAAACGATTGTGGACGTCAGTATGAGGTGTGGTTCTTTACCGGGGTAGATACATGATGCTTTTTCTCTGAATGTGTGTGATGTAGTAAGTTGTACGTTCCTAAAGGAGATGGAGCCTAGGATCTGACGGTCCTAAAAATAGTGGTAACGAACTGTAGTTTAGCAATGCAACCATGGTTAAAATAATGATAACGGAGTGATTGACTGACATTACCGTTTTGGTTCGGCTTGAAATAATGAAGGACTAACACTGATAGACGGGTCGGCCAGCCGCAGGCTAATGGCGAACCAGTAAAATTGTCTGACGCGTCCACCTCTGTGACAGTTAATGTAAAAATGTTAACTTTGCATCGCAGTTAAACAATATTTTACATTCCCAAAAATTTGAGCCTTAAACAATTCAGATTTGGATCAAACAATAACCAGCATCACCGAACGGATTGTGTTACACATTGTCTCATTCCTTCAAATATTATGATAGTCATACATTAAAAGTAATGAAACACTCAACTTCTTAACTTCTAAATGAGCAGGGGTAGTAAACGTTTCTTAATGCACCTTTTAACATTAAGTATACATAGAAATAGACATTAAGTGCCAATAGAATGTAAAATGTCCCAGAATAAAACGTTTGAAAACACTGACATGTCAGCCAGACTGCCGGTGACTAATGCAAGCAGCGAACAAAGCAGTCTACATTTCATTCACAAGTAGACGAGTTAATACCACCTATCAAGCCAAACTAAATGGCAACAAAAGCAGGAAGTAGCAAACTACTAAAGCAAAATAACCTAATTTGAAACGGATTACCTCTCATCATGGCTGCTGCCGATCCTCACCAACTATCTTATCAATGAAGCGGTATATCAATAAAATATTTAATAGTACCTCAATCTTTTCTACTTTAAATGAATACACTACTTAGGACTCCAACATTTCAGGTAGGTATTCTTCTTTTTCAACTGTTTTGTCTAGGAGAAAAAGTGCAACAAAACACCAAACACGCTCAAATGAGGAAATGAGTTCAAATGAGGTGTGCTGCCGTCACGCTATTCCCTGTCCAAACTTTGTATGACATTAAAGGCATATTTTTCCTTGAACATTTTAGTCTAACTCCAAATGTTTCTTCAATGTCTTGGACTTCAGAGGTTCCACTGTATTACAAAGTAGAAAGCTTATGAAAAATGAGCATTGACATGTGATCGTCTCTCCTTAAAACAAGGGAACTGTCGATGTCATCCGTTGGCCTCAGTGTACTGAGCACCGCCAAACGAGGGTACCCGTTGGAGGACGCCACACACATCGCCTTCAGTAAGACACACAAAATAACTCAATTTGTATATTCATAAATGTCAGTAGTTGCACCATTTGGGAGTACAACAGTGACAGTGGTAACTACAAAGTGGGAAAAACAGCCTCTGGTTCTTAGCCCTTTAGCTTTAAAGAGCTGCAACTTTATGTTCAGTAGATATAAATAGTCTGCACACCCTTCTTCAAATGGCAGGTTTTTGTGCTGTGAAAAAAAAAATCTCCATCCATGATCCAAACCGCTTCTAATCATTTCAAATATTTTCTTCACCATTAATATGAACAATAAGCTCTACAACTTAATTTGGAAGGAAAATCTGAAATCTTTTAGAAAGGGAAAGTAAAGCAAAACAAGTGCAGTGATGCCATGGCAAAAGTCTGTCCAAGAATTTGAACGACTTCATTTCACTACCTGACAGATGTTTCGGAGTCGATGCTAAGTTGCCAGTTGAGTCGTTCAATTCGAACTAATCACTGATGCCATTTAGACATTTTCATTTGTCAACTTAACTTGGTCTTAAGCCTTCAAGACAATGCTTTCTCCAAGCACAAGCTCACTCAGCCCATCATAGACATATGCACCCCACCTTCCAGTTGCCCCACTCACCGACTCACTCATCAAATCACAGTGATACCTTCACTGCCTCACAGATACCCAGCACAATATAACTTATTCTGATTTATATAACACAACTTCAAGCCCATTGTTCTCATTTCAAAAATAAGAATCATGTTTTGCAATCGAGAGAATGATTTACAATGATGTATTGCAGTGACTCTGCTACAGATTGTGTTATGTGGATTCTTGCTCCCGTTCAATAGGTTCTGTCTGTGAGGCAGCTAAGTTGTCTGAGTACCATTTTTTGATTGGATGAGTGAGCCAGGTGTTGGGGTGACTGAAGGGGGAAGAAGTGCTAACGGTCTAAGGGACCAAGGCTTGTCCGAAACACTAACTGAAGGGTCTGCAACCCATGTCTCCAGAGCCACACGTAGCTCTTTCATCCTTCTGCTCTGGCCCTCTGTGACTTTGGAAAATAAGTAAATAATTGAAATTATTTTGTATTTTACCTTGTTTGTTTTTCTGATGCAATTTTAAATTTGAAAATGATGTTACTTTTGTCATGTTTAAATTTTGGGTCACAACCACCCATGTGCGGCACTTACAGTAGTTCATTTAGCCTTTCGACCCCCCTGTACTGTCGGTGAACATGGATAAATCTAAGAAAAGAAATGTTTCTGAAGAAAATAATGCTCGAATTAAAAAAAAAATTATAGAGCAACTAGCTCTTTAATTATTAATAAGGTAGCGGATCACCGACGTGACGACGAGATAACACCAGCACGTAGTAGCAGCCTGGCTAACTAATGTACCATTGTGGTGATCATGTCTGCAGGGGTGACTTTCTCACCAAAGGCTATGCGTGGACATTGAAAATTAAGTTGTCACTTCCTCATTTTTCATTGATTCTCTTGGGGTTTTACAGTATTGTCAATGCCACAATGTGTGCTATCAATGAGAGCACATGAAACAAAAGTTGTATCTACCTATGTTCATGCGCATCTGTTTCCGATCCCTGGAGCCGTTTTTTTTTTTCCAATGGCGTAGTCACAGGCAACAGTAATTGTTGAGTATAGAACAAAATACTAAATATAGAAATGATGTTAATCGACCATCACTCGCCTTTGTCTAAGCCAGTATTTCTTCACCTGTGTTCGATCGAACCCTAGGTGTTCGGCAAATCGCTCTCAGGGGTTCGACAGAGCCTCTGCCATGGAGGTTAAGACACACCTGACTCAAGATGTCAATTAGTTATGACACGTTCGCTTGGCCATCACTGGCTGCAGATGATCACATTGCATTGCTTGTCCAATCAGTCCTACGGGAAATTTAGTCCGCTCAGTAGTCACCATGTGACTGTTGAGATAGTACATTATACAATTTTTTAAAAACTATACTTAGACCATGTAATTTTATTTACTTTTTTCTGTTTTTAAACAAATGTTTTTTTAATGTCTAAAAAAAAAATCTAGTTTTTATTTTTCACTAATGAAGGGTTCGGTGAACGTAGATATGAACTGGTTGGGTTCGGTGCCTGTTATGTAACAAGGTTAAGCATCACTGGTCTAAGCATATGACATTCTTTAGTCTCTATCGTAGGGGCACCCAACCTTTTTTGACCGAAGATAGACTTTTCAAGCAACCAATCTCCCGCAATCAACCCGTCACCGCAATTGCACGCGTACACACTCGCACACACACACACACACATGCCATGATGAGCAACAGCCGTAACGGCCCCTAACATGAAAAAGGAAATCACTCCCTACTGTCGCAGAGACCTGACGTGGAGGCATGGGGCGGACTTTTGCTGTGTGTTAAGTGCATGAACATCATTATCGTAGCCAATGTGTAACGTTTTAAAATGCTTCTCCTGCCACTGCTGCCTGCTCATTCGTTGCCAGTGCCAGATGAAAAAAACTTTGAATGAGAATAATTTTTTAAATATTAAATAGGATGCTTATGGTGCAGTGTACACAAACACAAAAATATATATCGGTACTAATACCACGTACACACACGCAATTGTTTCCCCCCCACCATTTCCCCTTAAACCTCTCGCGATTGTCTTGGAACCACTCTGCGGGCTACCAGTCAACTGCGATTGACTGCTTGGGCACCCCTGCTCTATCGTTTCTCTGTTAAAGGAGAGCGTTTGGTGAATTCGGCAGCTGACATGAGGATTTTGGCTGCTCATCGGCTAACGTTCACGTGCCCCTTTTCAGATAGCGCTTGTGCTTTTGTTTGACGAAAAGTATTAGACATAGACAATAAATCGACTTCAAAGTCTAACAGTCATTACAGAGTGGCAAAGTTGACACATCAACCAATCAACTCAGCAGTTCCAAATAAAGCTAGGATTTTCCTGGCATTTGTTTGATGTCTAGGAGATGCCTCAAGGATTGTTGCCAACATTGCACAATTTGGAACAGTTCATAATTCCCTCCATCCCTGATTGAAGCCCCAATTCCACCCCAAAAGTATGATGGCCCTGCAACCTTGCTTTTCAGTCGGGTGCACATATTGCGTACTTGTGCAACCACATTCTCACTTATTTGTTCTTCCCTTCTTGAAAACGTTTTTATTTTAATTCTACAGGTTATATTTCACATTAATATATGCCCGAGAAAAGTACACGTACAGTATCTGGGTCACATGTATTTTTTTAAAATCACAATCATAATCACACACTGGCATTTGAGCAGGGTTGTACAGACTTCTTGTATCCATTGTATTTGTTCACAGGAACAGTCCGCAGGTTCTTGGAGAAGCATGGAAGCAGCATAGAGGCAGTGGTGTTCGCTGTGACAGACACGGAGGAGGTTTGTCCGACTTTGGTCCACCAATTGAACATGCACATGAGGGGTACTATATATTGTGCTTGTGTTTACGATTCTGTAGGCGGTGTACAGGAAATTGCTGCCTCTCTACTACCCTCGCTCCGAGGAGGAGGAGAGGTTGTGCCTGCCCCTCGTGCCAGCTGATATTGGTAACTCAGAAGGCGAGCCTGTCGTCCCTGAGAGGCAAATCCGCATCACTGAGAAACCAGGAAGCTTGGAAGGTAAAACATACTCTCACTGGACACTTCTTTTGGGTACATTTGCTCAATTGTATCAATGTTTCAAAAATAAATGAGAAATACATGACAGTAGACCTGAACGTATCCCTTCAGACATTTCACTACACAAGTGGTTGGAAAAACTTGATTATCAGATCCGCACAATTGGCATATAAGAGCTTCAACAGAGAACCCTACATTTATCAACCTGTGGCTTCCACACAGAAACCGGCATGGCGTGATATTGCTGCGACTCTAAACACAAAGTAACACAAAGGCCTGCAACTAACGATGATTTTAATAATCGAGTGGGTGTTTAGTGGCAGGTCTTGTCAGTAAGATTTGATTGTAGCCTCACTTCTCGCCGTGTGTGTGTGTGTGTGTGTGTGTGTTAGTTAGTTAGTTAGTTAGTTAGTTGGTTACCTACCCCAGTAGCTGAAAGTTGACATTGTATCATACCAATTGCTGAAGATAGAACAATTGATCACCAGGAGACCCTTTCCCTCCCCCCTCAATTATAAGGAGCATCGCCACATGCTGGCAAAACGTGATAGTTGTTCAGCAGCGTCTAGTCAACAGTCACTTGCGATGGATGTTGCACCGGCTCCAAACAGTCATTTGCACAGTATTCAGATTAAATTGCAGTACGTTTATTGGATTTATGAAAAAAATGAATGCAAAAACATGGATGCCCCTTCAAAGTAGCCTGTTAGATGCACAGTGCGTACATCACTGGCGACGATCAATATAATTTCTAGATCCACAACAAAAGGACATGAAATTTCTTTAGCCAATTTCTCCCCCATATTCACAATGAGGTCATTGAAGCCTTCCACCACTACCTCATCCTTCGCATTATTATTTTATAATCGTAAGGTAGAAACTCATACTGTACATTGTCGCAAAAAAATCATCGATAATTTTTAAATTGTTAGCATTTAGTAGATCTATGTTAAAATCGTCACAGAAAATAACCTTCTGTTAAGTGTTTGTAAACATTTCTTGCATGGTATTTTTAAGTTGCTCAATACTGGAACTGGGAGCTCTGTAGACCAGGGATGGCAATTTTCCACGGATACGCGGAAATCCGCCGTTTTATTCCTTAAATTGATCATTTTTGTGAATCGTCTAAATCCGTTGAGAAAATTTTAGGGGGGGTCAGGTACCTTATTGTCGAGTTTTCAAAACGAGCTCTCCCGATCAGTCTTTCCATCTTCCGATTGTAAACAGCCCTGCGATTGGACGTGTATGATGTCTTACTTGTTGTGATTGGTCGTCCAGTCCAGGCCATGCCCCTTTCCGCTTTTTTCATCACTAGCCATTGCCATCCCTGTGTAGACGCAATCATATTTTTCCTTTTCATCATTTTATTGTCAATGCAAATGCAGTCTCACACGTCCTTAACAGCACTATCATACTACTACAGTCGTTATCTTATATTTCACTCCTTTCTCAACAATGCTCTCCCCCTCCGCTTTTAATACCACTATTGACATAATTAAATTTGTATCACTCAATTTTTAAATCATTCCATTTTCCTGACAAAGTTATGTCTTAGAAAATTGCTTTTACACTAAATGAAGTGGAGAATTGACACAGATAATCTTTTATTTTGAAAATGTGTGTATAAACACCTGCTGTTGAAGTGTATGATTGAGATTGCTTGTTGTAAATCAATCCTACTCTCAAAACCGCCCCTCTGTATAGTAAGTCATTGTTGACATCATTCAAAAACGTTGCATATTCAAGTTGCCTTGCCTCGTAAATTATTGACGTTCATTACAATGTCATTCATATGCTGAGCTCTCTCACAATAAAAAGAAAAAAAGATCGATAACAATCCACCTTTAACTCAATGGAAAAACAACAGCAAAAATATATAAAAAATACACTACTAAAGTGATAATGTTGAATGGAATTTTAAAAGAATAGGAACAGGATGAATTCACCATGAGTTGAAATAAACACACGTGTTAAAAAAATAATGTGGACTGTCAAGACTGAGCTTTAAAAACATGCCATCATTGAAACTGGCTTGGAACCGAAACTGCCTTTTACTGGTAAAGTGGCAAATATAATGGTAGCATGTTTCAGGTAGAGGTTTCTTATTTTTTAGTATTGGATGAATAATGCAAAAATCAAACCGGTCCCAGCATGTGGGTTACCACGCGGACAAGGCAAATGCCTGAAAGTCACTCAGCAAAGTAGCCAGTTCAAGGACTTGGATGACAAACAGAATTTGGATGTGGTGCCAGCAAAACATCTGGACACACACACACACGTGACTAATCCTAAAAACGTTTTTCTTTAACTTTACACATAATTTTTTTAAGTGTGTATATTTATAAATCCGGTGTAATTTTTTTTCCTACTTTTTGGCACAGATGATTCAGAAGAGGACAATCTGGAGTCAGATCTGGGCCAGGTGGGCAATCATGCCTTTGCCCGGATGGAAGGTGACGTCGACAAGCAACGCAAGCTAATCTTGCAGGGTCACATGTCAGAGGCAGCCATGCAAAAACAGCACCAGAGGAAGTAAGCACACAAGCGACAATGAAACTCTAAAATGCTGCCAACACTCTCAAGCAACGTGCACCACGTTTGCACCTTCAAGCCAAGGAACGTAATAGTCAGGGACAATCAAGCAGATCATCCAAATCAAGTTAAATGCCTCATTTGTTTAATGGAAAGGTTTCCCTGCACATGTCCCCCCCCCCCCCTCCCCCCCGAGAAACACTTCTGTTGACATAAATATAAATACCTTGAGCACAGAGGTGTGAGCATCCTATAATCACTTTATTTCTTATTATTTTGATAAACTAAAATGCTTTTTGGACGACTTAGACTTAAACTCACCAAACTTTGCAAACATGTATTGAGGCAAAAATGCGTATAATTTAAGGGGCCCAGATGCACAAATTTGATGTGGTTATAAAAGATGGTTCTTGCTAAATTACTGAAGTTGATTTAATCATAGGGCATAGATGGAAAAGATGGATGATTCCCGAACTTTTTGTGTGTCTCTCCTCTAGCTACAACCGCTGGTTGTGTCGAGCCAGAGCAGAGGACCTCTCTGATATCGCCGCCCTAAAAGCATTATATCAGACAGGTATTATTTTTGTGTAGGTTGCATGTGTTTCTGCACGAATAAGTTAGAAGCTCAGCCACAGCTTGTCGACCTTTCACCCTGCTTGTGCACTTTAGTTGCAAAGTATCTCCAGTAGAGGGCAGTGTTGTTCTATCTTCTTTAGGAGTGGTTGATGGGATGCCAGGCCACACAAAAGCTGATTTCTTACTGTGGTGCAGCAAGGAAATCATTTCAGCAAAATAGAGACAGTTGACACAAAAATGGGAGATATCCTACTTCTTGAGATATCGCTCTTGGTGACCGGAAGATTACTATATTTTCACGACCATACAGCGTACCATATTAAAAGGCGTAGTGATAGCTTGCAGTTTAAACTGCTTCGTAAACATGTCTCTTTGTAGGTTCCATTTTCGGGATGTTGTTTTGCACAATGCACGCACTGTATACCATATACATCACTGGGGCGTGCCTGTAGCGTCCTCTTTCACGCCCACCCTTTCCACTCTAAAATTCGCATGCCATCTTCAGTTATTTCCGCCTTTCCTCTATATAAGAAGTGTGTCGGCACAACATCAGTCAGTCAAGAGGACCCCTCATTGGAGTGACACATTAGCATTCACAGATTTTGGTACTCGCATATACCAGGGGACCCGCCCCGTCCACTTTGGAGAAAATTAAAGACTTTTGAATGCGCCTTATGGTTGTGAAAATATGCTAGGTTTGTCTTTTCCCATTTTGGAAGGGGGCATTCTTTCTCTGTCCACCAATCAACACACTGCCGAATCTATTGTAGCTCTGCCCCTTCCGCAACCCTATGACAGCACCACAGCCTTATGGGTTGTTTTGGTAGCCTTCCCAACGTTTGTTTGAAAGGCATTCATCCATCCATCCATCCATCCATCATCTACCGCTTATCCGGGGCCGGGTCGCGGGGGCAACAGCTTTAGCAGGGAAGCCCAGACTTCCCTCTCCCTAGCTACTTCTTCCAGCTCTCCCCGGGGGATCCCGAGACGTTCCCAGGCCAGCTGGGTGACATAGTCTCTCCAGCGTGTCCTGGGTCTTCCTCGGGGTCTCCTCCCGGTGGGACATGCCCGGAACACCTCACCAGGGAGGCGCTCAGGAGGCATCCGAATCAGATGCCCAAGCCACCTCATCTGGCTCCTCTCGATGTGGAGGAGAAGCGGCTCGACTCTGAGCCCCTCCCGGATGACCGAGCATCTCACCTTATCTCTAAGGGAGAGCCCGGACACCCTGCGGAGAAAACTCATTTTGGCCGCTTGTAACCGAGATCTCGTTCTTTCGGTCACGAGTGTCCAGAACATGCGGCCGCAAATCCGATGATACAACTACAAAGTCGATCATCGAACTGCGGCCTAGGGTGTCCTGGTGCCAAGTGCACATATGGACACCCTTATGTTTGAACAAGGTGTTCGTTATGGATAATCCGTGACGAGCACAGAAGTCCAATAACAAAACACCACTCGAGTTCTGATCGGGGGGGCTGTTCCTCCCAATCACGCCCCTCCAGGTCTCACTGTCATTGCCCACGTGAGCATTGAAGTCCCCCAGCAGAACAAGGGAGTCCCCAGCAGGAGTACTCTCCAGCACACCCTCTAAGGACTCCAAAAAGGGTGGGTATCCTGAGCTGCTGTTTGGTGCATATGCACAAACAACAGTCAGGACCCGTCCACCCACCCGAAGGCGGAGGGAGGCAACCCTCTCGTCTACCGGTGTGAACCCCAGTGTACAGGCAATGAGTATGCCCACACCTGTTCTGCGCCTCTCACCGTGAGCAACTCCAGAGTGGAAGAGAGTCCAACCCCTCTCGAGAGAACTGGTACCAGAACCCAGGCTGTGTGTGGAGGCAAGTCCGACTATATCCAGTCGGAAATTCTCTGCCTCACACACCAGCTCGGGCTCCTTCCCTGCCAGAGAGGTGACATTCCACGTCCCAAGAGCTAGCTTCTGCAGCCGAGGATCAGACCGCCAGGGTCCCCGCCTTTGGCTGCCGCCCAGCTCACATTGCACCCGACCCCTTTGGCCCCTCTCATGGGTGGTGAGCCCATGGGAAGGGGGACCCACGTTGCCTCTTCGGGCTGTGCCCGGCCGGGCCCCATGAGTGTAGGCCCGGCCACCAGGCGCTTGCCAACGAGCCCCACCTCCAGAGGGGGGCCCCGGTGACCCGCGTCCGGGCAAGGGAAACTTAGATCCATTTATTGTAATCATCATCAGGGGTCTTTGAGCCGTGCTTTGTCTGGCCCCTCACCTTGAACCTGTTTGCCATGGGTGACCCTGCCAGGGGCATACAGCCCCAGACAACTTAGCTCCTAGGATCATTGGGACACACAAACCCCTCCACCACGGTAAGGTGACGACTCACGGAGGGTTTTTTTTGTATGCTTGAATGCCTTTCACAGTACTACTTGTGAAAGGCATTCAAGTAGTACTTAACATGTCTGACTCACAGTCGAGAGGTTCGGGTTTGAATCTAGTCTAAGGCACTGTTTGGTGTTCGCATATGCAAGCGTGGCTTTGACCCCTGATGATCGTCATTGCACATTAGGGTGCCATGGGAATCACCAGTCTAAAAAATGTTCATGTAAATTGTAAATTTCCCCAGTGTGGGACTAATAAAGGATATCTTATCTTATCTTAATTGATCTATTTAAATGACAAAGCATAGTGATGTCAGAAAGCACATACAGGTGTACAAGTTATATGAGCATCATTTTCAAAGTTGTAACCCTTATCACATTAGAAGAGGTCTTTATTAATATGTTGCCAGTGACTGGATGTATAATTGGCCTATGTACAGTATACATTATACGCACGACCTTGTGTTTCTTTCTAGGTGTGGACATGTGTGGTCGGACAGTGATGGTTGTTGTGGGAAGAAACATTCCGGTAACCCTCATCGACCTTGAGAAGGTGCCACTTTGTCGATACTTTGACATTCTCTCTAGTTAGAAGTGTCTCCAAGTACATCTTTTTAGTCTAACTTTATTATATCAAATCAAAATACAAATAATTGTTTAAGAGTAATAGAAAAAAAATTAATTGAATTTCCTTTATAATGCACTCTTGTTTGACAGTGATCAAGCGTATTCTGATACACAAATTGCTTTTTCATTGCTATCCATCCCTCCCCTCCCCCCAAAAATTGGTCACACTAAAGACTACATGAAACCTTAAACATTAAGATCAAACTTGTATAACCCGAAACCAGAGGCAATTGCTCTATGACTGCAAGGGAAGCTCAGCTTCCCCTAAAATGTCAAAAAGTAAGTGATCAAATACATGTGTGTACATGTCATTGACTAAATATGCGCTACAATGCGTTTAAACTTTTTTCCGAATCAGCTTCTTATTACTGGTTACGACGCGACTCTCTTCTCATTCATTCCAGCAGCGTCACTGCGCTTTAAACTGTGTGGATGCTGAGCGTCGAGAGAGTTCAGTGTAGGTTGTCCCAATGCATTGAAACGAGATGAGTCATTGGATAAATACTGGTTTTGTCCCGCCCATCGGACGCTCAGCGTCTCTGGGAGTCTATGGACAGTGGGCGTTTACGGACTGGCCCGGACACTGAGCTTTTCTGCATGATGATTGTATGATCTGTCTGAGGCTGGATCTCTTTTGGATTGACAGCGTAATGAGCCAATCACCGATCTTTTAGTGTAGGCATCTGGGGGCATTTTTCAATTCTCATTCTGTTCTGAGTTGAACTGGAGACTTCTTCTACTCATCTGAACGACACTCTCTTTGTTGAAAACGACGAGCGACAAATTAATCTTTCATTTCTGGTGGGTTTTATTGTAGTTGCTGTAGTTGTAGGACACTAGTTAAGTCCCTGGAAAAGACGCCTTGTTAGTATGACAGGGTCACAGATAATTTTCTTGAAAATGAACGGAGAGTAGAATCCACGTATAAATTAACGGACATATTTTATGATGTCGGCCGAAATTGAGCTTCCCCTCCTTGACTGACCAGCATCCGCCACTGCCCAAAACCTTGAGATAATTTCAGCAAGAATTGATTAATTGAACTACAAAATGTAAAATATTATTGCAACTTGGTGTATTGCATTTATGTAGAATTCAACTCATTAGATGCCGACAACAAAGTACGAGCCTTAAACTAAGGCTCAAAAACCTGTAAAAATGAAGCATTTTGTGGTCCAAGGCACAAATGCAAAGCCTGAGCAATTGTGTGTTCATCAGAATGGTCTTCAATAAATGGGAATTCAACTATTTAATAACATATGCTGTGGAGTTTATTCAAATCATGTTTGTTTGTGCACACATACAGGCCCTGCTTTATTTCATCCATGTGATGGACCACATTGCTGTCAAGGAATATGTCATGGTTTACTTCCACACCTTGACGGGAGAACACAACCACTTGGACACAGAATTCCTCAAAAACCTCCATGACATTGTCGACATCAAGTAAGTGTTTCGTGTGTCATGCTAATATCATAAGCGATAATTTACAAACTACTCAGGCTAATGTTGTTTTCATTGACGATGATTTTATTTCGTTGATGTCCTTTTTTTCATGGTGACAAAAAACAGCGACAGCTACAATATTGATGACAAAATCTTGACAAGACAATGTTTTCGTTGATGAGACGAGACTGGATGAAAATATTGGTTGGTACTCTATCAGAAGTTCAAAATGAATGTGTACGTCTTGCTGTTTGTTTAAAAGGAGGCATAAATGATAAGGAACACTGAGTCCAGTAAGATAGCCTTGACTCACATGCCCATTCCCGTGCTTCGCTGTGTAAAGTTAGTAGGATGAGGGTTGCCAATCGCCGATGTCGAAGCAGTGGTGTAAGTATTCCTAGCTTCTAGTATGGCTGACTAAGGTGTGAATCAGTAAATTCCGGTTAAAACCTGTCAATAAAAACACAGCAACTGTAAGGCCAAAGCTGCCATGAAAACAGACACGAACAACATGCACACATTTTACATTAGCATGGTCATGTTTCTGTCTCGTGCTTTCTCTCGTGCTTTCTCTCATGCTTTCTCTCTCTATCCTGTCCGTCCCCACACCCGCCAACATAATGATGCGTTCAAGAACAATCTATTTTCTAATCCGCTTATCCTTACTAGGGTCGTGGTGCTTAAGCCAATCCCAGCTTTCTTAGGGCAGTTGGCAGGGTACACCCTGAACTGGTTGCCAGCCAATCGCAGGGCACACATAGACAAACAATTCGAGCTCACAATCACAGCGAGGGACAATTTGAGTGTTCCATAAACCTGCTATGCATGTTTTTGGAATGTACTTTCAAACTTCGTGCCTCTGGTGAATGCTTTTCGGGGACCAAACAAGTGAAATTTTGAAGGGGCAAGGTCTGGGCTGTAAGGGGGATGAAGGAGTAGTTCCCGGCCCAGCTCGTTGATGGTCTGCACCGTTTGGGCTGCTGTGTGAGGCCTTGCGTTGTTATGATGCAACATGACTCCTTCTGACTGTTGGGACTAGGGACTATGGAAGCTTGTGCACAGATGAGAAAAGTGTTTGACAGTGCTGGGAGACTACGTTAGGGGTGGGGGGGGGGGGGGGGGGGATTATACCAAAAAATTCACCTTATATATTGAATGACCTTCGTTTCTATATATAGGTATATATATATATATATATATATACAGTATGTATGTATGTGTGTGTGTGTGTGTGTTTATGTATTTCAATGTATGTATTTTCGTGTTGACATTTTTCTGTATAGACCTATTATGTTCAGCTCTGCTGAATTTCCTACTAAATAAAAAATAACACATTAAATCACTATTGAGATTTTCAGGGGATTGAATTGAAGTGCTGACAGCTTTGTTACATACAGAACTATCAAGTGCCACTTTTCAGCCAAATGGTCCCTTCAAATATTAATTATTAATGATTGTAAAATATATGCCTAAAAATAGACAACATTTCAGGGGGAGTTTTTGGTGTCGAAACAAGTCTAAGACCTCTAAGAATATTTTGTTGACTGAAACTGGTCTTAGTATCACAAACAGAGATGACTAAAATGTGACAAATTTTATTTCCCCCAAAGGCAAAGACTAATACAAAACAGGCTGCCAAAAACAATACTGCCTCAGGTGTTTGCATTTGGGATCCAAGGACATCCACTGGATGCCAAATATTAGGATGAGATAAATGTACTAAGCAGATTTTAAAAAGTATTTAGTTGGGTGGCCACTGAACCTAATGGGGACTTAGCTGGAGCAGCTTCCAGTCTTGGGGGAAGACTATAAAAGCTTCTGAAATGTTTGTCTGGGTCCTTTCTGTGACCTTCATTTGGCTCTCACACCCCCTGCTTGAAGTTCAGTTTTTACACTTTTCTAAAGCCCAGTGCCACAGACAATTCTGTGTTTAGAGTTTGGCACAGGTGGAAAGGCCATAAAAAAACAAAAGGACAACAACTTCACCAAATTGTCTGGGTTCTGAGAATCTGGAGGCTGTGTTTGGAAGTCTTTCTTAAACCTTTTTGACTTGGCCTGCTGAATATTATTCAAACTGATAAAGTAAATAATTCTAGTTTCCACCAAGAAATATGTTGTCACAAGTTCCAAAA
The DNA here is from genome assembly GCF_054856545.1 of Hippocampus guttulatus. Taxonomy (NCBI): domain Eukaryota; kingdom Metazoa; phylum Chordata; class Actinopteri; order Syngnathiformes; family Syngnathidae; genus Hippocampus; species Hippocampus guttulatus. The sequence continues at coordinate 4,241,312 of NC_141271.1, forward strand.
TAACTAATCTGTGCTACTTTTGCGCGGCCTTCTGTTGTGGTGCCGAGCACGGTTGTAGGGTGTCTAAAAGGGCAGCAGTAGACACATTGCAGTGGGGTTTTTTTTGTCTGGTGGACAAATAATAGCCAATTTAAAACTAACTGGTGTCATTACGCGATCGCGTAACAGTACTTATGCACACCGCACATCAAAGCCATTCTCCTAATGTTCTGTGTAAAAGGTACTGACAAAGATTGGGGGAAGAATGCGACCAGAGAATTGCCCAGTTTTGTCAGTAGTATTAAAGATGTAACACAGGCGAGATGGCTCCATTCTGTCAGTGAATTCCGTAATCGTTGGACACAGTGGATGAAGTTTAACACCTGACACTTCTCTCATCTACCCTGTTGTCTTGAAAGCAGTTGTCACGTCAGAGGACGGTGCTAATGTTATCTCGTGGACTGCAGTCGGGACCCGTGGATGAACATTTTCAGGAATTACTTTTTTTTCTAGTTTGTTTTTAATGTTAGAATATTTTGGGATATTGGTTTTTTTCAAGTGAGTCCCCCATACCATCTAACCTTTCCACCGGAAATGCTTCATGCATTACTGTGCATTGTCCGTAATCTGAGTACGGGTTACCGTCTTGCTGTGTCACAGTGGGAACTGTTTCGGCACTGGATTCGTTTGCTACAAAGTTCCTGAAGAAAGCCAGCTTGTCAGAGTGTCCCTGTTCTGTGTGTACAGATCCAGAATGGGGGTGTACAAAGGCAATCGTGTAGTTACCTCACTTTGAAGATACAAAGTCAAATCAGAAGTCTAATGCAGCTGTAATAGAGGTTGTGCGGAAAAGCATAGCCCTAGTATATTTGGAATGGTTTTCATAAAATATTAGTTCAGACTTCGAGGGCGGTTAGCAACCTTTGGTGTGCTACTGCCGTGTAGTTAAGCACAATTGAAGTTTATTCTTCAGTGGGTGGTCTTTTAAAGCACTTTATAAGTTTAAGAAACACAGGAGGAGGTCAACATTATTTCTCTGCTAACTAGTGAGATCCTTCAAACCATCCAACCAACCACTGTGTGTTTCATTTTACACGCCAGGAGATCTCCCTTCCATAAATACTTCAAACCCACAAAAGAAAGATTGCAGTGTGGATTTATCTCAGTGCACTGCGGGCTGTAATTCCAACTGTCCAAATTTTTTTCTGGCTCCACCGTCAGCGGGAGGGAGCCCGAGCATGGCAGGTTTCAACCCATCTTGCCTGTTCACTATGCTTCAGATGTCTTCTGGCTCCAGACGACCCGAACCAACAGACATGAACACGTCAAACCATAGTGATTCCAGTTATTACTGGCTGCATTAGGAGACATGTGAGCTCGACCTTTTTTTGTTTGTTTGTTTTTTTTGTGTCCTGGAATGGAAACAGAAGCCAAGCCATACATTCAGACTTTAATACAATACATGGTGGACATATCCTCACTCAACATTGTGTTTCAGTCTCTGTGCAGTTGACACTGTACAATGGGGCTGAGGTCACCACTGTGGCGTCCATGGGCACCAGGCAGCCCCCAAGGACAACATGAATAGCCCGCAGGACTGTTCTGAAAATAGCCCACTGTAGTGACTTCTATATACATAATTCACCACCAACTGCAAACGTGTGAATGCAATGTTTTCATATGCTTGGCAGAGAGTTCACCACCAATGATACCTTGTATAGTGCTTTTGTACCTTAGGTACTCGAAGCTAACACTCTTTCCTCATTGACCTACTGATGACACAGTATTAGCAGCAGCTGGGGGCGTCAGTATCTTGCTCAAGAACATTTCAACGTGGTCACAATGGCTGGCATTGAACCCCCAACCTCTGGGTAGGGAGGCCAGCACTCTACCACTGAGCCATGCCGCCCCATAAGACGTGGTTTTCAAGGAATCTTGTAGAAATGATCATCTGAAAATCTACACTGGCAGAGATTAACATTATTGTGAGAAATCATTAACACAATCAGTGTCTTCACATAAATCTGTATTATCTGAAAAATTTCGACATCGTCATAATGGCCTGTGCAATATACAAAAGTGAATAGATGTCATTATCGAGGTGTATTTTTCAGCTCTTATGCATTTTTCCGAGCCTAATTCATTACTACTAACCAAGTCACACGTGTAAAATTCAAGAACCCTTCCTTTGAGATTGTCCCTTCTGTATAGCCGTAGCTGTCCATCCCCTGCTCCTCCACTTAATGTAATCTGATGTGCATGTATATGTTGCCTTCTGGAGGTTTATACATTAACCCTTTCATGCACCAAAAATGATAACCTGCAACCTGATAACATGATAAGCTGTCCACTGTAGTGACCGCTGTCTCTGAAAGGGTTAAATGCAGGTGTGCAGTTGTTTCCAGTGTCCTCATTGATACTTGTAATGCTCACACAAGGTGTTGTTGTTGTTTTTTACGGACCGTTATTACAGAGCAATAAGCACAAGCCAAGTGAGCAGAGTGTGTTAAATCCAAACAATGTCCAAAATTTAGGTTCATTTCACACTTAACAGCTGCAGTTGTTGTGAAAGCAAGAATAAAGATGTATTTATTGGACTGTATCACATTAATTAAACAAGCTAACGTGAAATGTGCCTATTGCAAAGTACAACTGCATTAAGTTAGGGAATTGCACATCTACTGTATAAAAAAGTACCGGTAATTGTGGCGAGCTTACTACTTCAAACTAGCAGTGGTAGGATAATTCTAATACCTCCCCCCGTTGAAGAGGAGATCGACACAGGGAATCGGTGCCTTCAGTAAGCGAAAGGCAAAGGCCAATACAGTAAATGTTGAATTTCTGTAATGGCTCTGATGCAGCAATTTTGCTGGATTTTTATGTGAAAGTGCCTGTACTTGCTGGCATGAAAAAAATCTTTAAATTTAGTTTACTTTTATAACATTTACAGTCGCACATGTACTATATGTAATGCATCTTAATGCATAATGCATCAACATATTTTGATCTTAAGTATGTCATTCTTCTTCAAAAATCTTCATCTTTTCTGTCTCATGCATTGTAGGTTTAAGAAGAATTTAAAGGCCTTCTACTTTGTACATCCAACATTTCGCTCAAAGGTAAGACTCACCACTCAAAATTGTTTCACTGTTTTATTGTGTTCATTGTTTCATGTTATTAATTTAGTGTTTGAACTGTCTTTGTTTTTGTCTGATTTTCAATTTATGTACAACACTTTGTATGCAACTGTGGTTGTTTTTAAAGTCCCCTATAAATAAATTTGAGATCATGTAAGAGAAAATAGAAAACACATTTTAATGTTTTGAGTCGTGAAACTGTACAAAGTTTTGATATGTCACAGTGATCCATAAATCAGTATGAATAATAGATGGGGAGATGCAGACTGCTGTAAAAGACCCCATAAAAAAAATGATTCCATCATCTATTTCATGTGTCGTTCTCTGTTAAAGGTTTTCTTCTTAAAAGACCAATTGAAGCATGTCATCCTGCCACGTGGCCTCTCTTGTTAAAACCTGCAGGTGTCTACTTGGTTCTTCACCACCTTCAGCATTTCTGGCATGAAGGACAAGGTGCGGTACCTTGACAACCTGCAGCAGCTCTTTACCTGCATCAGGCCGGAGCAGATTGACATCCCGCCTTTTGTGATGGAGTACGATGCACGGGTCAGCGTGCGCGCGCGCACACACACACACACACACGCGCATACAGTCCTTTAAGGCAGCTTTCAGTCTAAGTTAATTATTATGTTACAGGTTCATGTAAAAAAGAAATAATGTAAAAACAATCATCTGTTTTACGGTCAAACTGTCGGCCACATGAAAAAAACTTTTTAACTGTACAGGCTTACAATATTTTAACATTCCTAAACTAAATAACACAACTCACCCTGAAAAGACACCTGAAAGACACGTAAGAGGAACAGGAACGCATTTGCAGAGTGATACTGTCATCTAGTGATGTTTTGGGGTACATTTATTTCTTTTGAAAATGGAAGTTAACTTTTTTCCTATGAGAGCCATTTTTGGTTTGAATGTTAGCATTAAGTAGTGATCCCTTGCTATTTCGCGGTTTGTTTATCGCGGCTTTAGTGCATCGCGGATTTTTTCAAACATATTCATAATTTTTTTTCCATATACATGTAGTACAGTACTGTATATGTTGCTCTATGTGACTCGCTGTTGTTTTGCTGACTTTTGCAGCTTCTCGCGGACCGTTTGCGGACTTAAAAAAATGGTGGGGGTTTTTTCCACTAAATTGTCCCTAGGTGTGAGTGCGTGCGCGCTTGGTTGTTCGTCTCTGTGTGCCCTGCAATTGGCTGGCAACCGGTTCAGGGTGTCCCCCGCCTACTGCCCGAAGACGGCTGGGATAGGCTCCAGCGCCCCCCGCGACCCTAGTGAGGATTAAGCAGTTCGGATAATGGATGGATGGATGTTTACTGTATTTTGTTATTCATAAACTAACCTAACTTATACATGTTTAAATCTATTAGTATACAGCATTAAGTCATGTTAATTACTTTAAAATTTACTTCTACATGCATGTATACCATTAAATTTGGCCTTATAAATATTATGTACATGTACCTATACGAAGGGGTGGGGGGGGTTGCTACTTCGCGGATTTTCGTTTATCGCGGGTGGTTTTGGTCCCCATTAACCGCAATAAATGAGGGATTACTGTATTTCCTTTTTTGCCATCACTGGCTACCCTTCTGTTGGTTGTGTTACAAGAAAACATAAAAAGCAATATACCGTTCATTTCATTTAATGTTCTCATATCGGCGGCCCAGTGGTCGACTGGTTAGCGCGTCGACCTCCCAGTGCAGAGGTGCAGGGTTCAATTCCAGCTCCTGCCTTTCTGTGCGGAGTTTGCATGTTCTCCCCGTGCCTGCGTGGGTTTTCTCCAGGTACCGTATTTTCACGACCATTCGGCGCACCGTATTGTTGGGCGCAGTCTCAGTAACGGGTGCTATTTCTGTGTTTCACACATACACAAAACGCACTGTATTATTGGGCGCAGCCAGGCATGGTAAAAGATACGCCAGCTTAAACATACGGCATGCATGCACGCACGCTAAAAACACGTTTTTAAAAAGGCAACGGAAGCAAAACTGAGTTCGGTTGTACTTTATTTAGCCATTTTACAATGTACTCACGTTTTTCTCTTCACCTCTTACACGCTCACCCTTCACTCATTGGCGACTGGTACCTGCTAGGGACATGCCTTTAGCGTCCTCTTACACGCCCACCCTTCACTCATTGGCGACTGGTGCCTGCTAGGAACGTGCCTTGAGCGTCCTCTTACACGCCCACCCTTCACTCATTGGCGGACTTCCGCATGCCTGTCGTCACTCACTCCGCCTTTTCTCTATATAAACAGCGTGTCGGCCAGAAGCGCCGACACGCTGTCAGTCATGCTTTGGAACTCCGCTCATACACTAGACGCTCGGCGTTATAAGGCGTCCTGTCCATTTTGGAGAAAATTTAAGACTTTTAATGGCGCCTTATAGTCGTGAAAATATGGTACATGTCGGACTGGATATGTTGCTCTATGTGACTCGCTGTTGTTTTGCTGACTTTCTCTGTTTCTCACGGACTTTTTGCAGACTTAAATTTTTTTTAATTTTTTTTTTAATGAATATGTTTGAAAAAAATCCGCGATGCACTGAAGCCGCGATAAACGAACCGCGAAATAGCGAGGGATCACTGTATATATACTGTATTTTCCGCACTATAGGGCGCACCAAAAAGTCTTCCATTTTCTTAAAAGCTCACCAAGCGCCTTAAAATCCTGTGCTTGTGTATGGTCATTCCGGTAATATGTTGACTCCAAAATGGCTCCTTGCTGGAGACATGCTTCCAATGTTATAACTTGCTGTTGGTTCAGTGAACTGTGTCGCTGCTTTATTAAATAGGTTTTTGTTGCGGCTCCGAAAAAAGGAGAGCTGTGGTGGTGTTTTTTTTAAAAGTCTCAACAAATGCAGGTATGTCTTTGTCCGTCTCCGTGCCTTCTCTTCTTCCGTTCCACTCGAGAGGTGTTCATGGCCGCCTGCGAAAAACGTGAATTAATGATTACTTCAATGAAACTATGAAGCAAATCAAGCGAGGAAATCACAAAATAAATTCTGTAGGGGGGATATAGAGTTTATTTTTTAATTTCCTCAGTTGATTTTCTGTTTTAATGCAATATTTTCAATTTTCGTAGTTTCATTTCAGTACAGTAATAGTTAATTTACGTTTTTCAGAGGCGGTCATGAGGCCTCGAGTTGAATTGAAGGAGTGTAGCACCATCTAGTGGAGGCATTGTAGATTGCGCATTATAATGCGATGCGTCCAATGTATGAAAAAAATTTGCAAAATAGCCATTCATTGAAGGTGCGCCTCATAATACAGTGTGCCTTTTAGTGCGGAAAATACGGTATATATGCTCTCTGAAAACTCGACACGTAATCTTAAGACTTCAATGGGTCTCCCTTCACAAAAAATCATGCTTATTTGGTAGATTCACCTACCTCCTGCTGAACCCTGCCGGCGTAGTCCCACCATACCCCCTATTCTTAGCTCTTGGCTGCCGAACAGAAGTCGAAAATCATGAGTCTGTGGTGGGGCAATTTCATGAGTTTCCTCTTGTGTCCTTGTAGATACCTTGAAGTAATCCGTTTTTCACTTAAATTTCATCAAATTTGTTATCTCAGTTTCACCTCTTCCTGAAAAAAGCAATGAATTGACAACAAGTAAATTTGTACATGTGGGTGGTGTTTTTGTGGGTGTGTGAGTGGGGTTGTGTGTCATAGATAACACACATCAATAACTTTAAATGCAATTCCAGTGCTCAAGTGTGTGAAGAGCCAGCTTTGCTCTTCCAGTTGCTCTCACTGAAGTGCAGCACCCCGTGAGGAGGAAACTTTCAATGGTGTGTGACTTGCCTGGATCCAGGCCGGCAGCTAACAAACAAATCATGTTTGCCTCTGATTCTGGTTCAAGAAGGTTGGCTTCATCCTTGACATTGGCGCCCAGCAATCTTGAGCTTGTTATGTTTCTTGGACCCGAGTGAGGGTCCATAAAAACCATTCTGACATTGTGAATGATTTCAATGGTGAGAAGGCGCTGCATAAAACGTAATGTGAAACTCATGCAAAAAAGAAATGCCAGCGTTCGTGTCCCTAAACCCATAAAAGGCTTACACCGTGTGCCAAATGTTTATGGATTTAAATGAAATAAAATTCAAGTTTTAGCTTTTCTGGGAAAGTTTGATACACTATTGACCCCTTGATTAAAAGTGTGGTCCCTCTAGCATTTAAGGTGCCCATCCCTGTTGTATACAATAGCTCCCATTCAATGGCAATGAATGAGTCAGCTAGAAGTTTACAGATGATTCAGCTTTTGCAATTTTTTGCAATTTTGCAAATTTCCCCATTGTGGGACAAATAAAGGTTTTCTTATCTTATCTTCTGATTGGCTGATTTGGACTCTACCGCAATAAGATTAGTTGTCATTCGGCCTCTGTCTCATTAGGAGATGATTGACTTGAGTTCTGACGATGTGTCGTCATGACCTTTTTTCCTGTCCCTGCAACTCATCTATCTGCACCCTGGCTCACACATCGAGTTGGAACCAGTCAAGACTGGGGAGTCACAAATTGGCAGATGGTCGAGGTAGAGTCGCCACCCTGGTGGATGGGCGGCCAAGGGAGTCTCAAGTACAGCAACCATTTTTGACAAATTAGACCTCCTTCCACAATCTAGTAGGGAAAGGCTCCAAAGCAGTGTCTTGATCTTTCTTGCTTCCATTAAATACTGTATTTCTACTGAGAATATGCAGTCTTCTACAAGGTTCCCACGTAGCCTGGAAAACCTTGAAAATGATTGACCAATTTTCCAGTCAAAGAAAAAAGATGGAACATGAGAAACTGAGCAAAATGAAAAGCTTTTTATCCTGGAAATTTACTTTTCTTCCTGCCTTTCTCCCTCTTGTGTGGTTGAACGCAAATGGATTAAACAGGCATGTATGTCTCTCTTCACCATTGCCCAGGGTGACACGCCCACTCAATCAAATTGCATATTCCCAATGCCCTGTGTTCTCATATGAGTGGTCCGAAGTACTTTTTTCGGATGAAAGCAAGTTTTTCATGTCATTCGGAAATCAAGGTGCCAAAGTCTGCAGGAAGACTGGCGAGAAGGAAATGCCAAAATGCCTCAAGTCCAGTGTCAAGTACCCACAGTCAGTGATGGTCTGAGGTGCAATGTCAGCCCCTTGTGGTGGTCCGCTGTGTTTTATCAAGGGCAGGGCAATGTAGCCAGCTATCAGAAGATTTTCGAGCACTTGATGTTCCATCGGCTGAAAAGCTTTATGGAGATGAAGATTTCATTTTTCAGCACAACCTGGCATCTGCTCACAGTGCCAAAACCACTGGTAAATGGTTTAGTGACCATGGTATTACTGTGCTCAATTGGCCTGCCAACTCTCCTGACCTGACCCCCAAAGAGAATCTGTGGGATATTGTGAAGAGGAATTTGAGAGACACCAGACCCAACATTGTGGATGAGCTTAAGGCCGCTATCGATGCATGCTGGGCCTCCATAACACCTCAGCAGTGCCAAAAGCTGATTGCCTACATGCCACGCCGCCTTGAAGCAGTCATTTCTGCAAAAGGATTCCCGACCAAGTAGTGAGTGCAGTCGGATGAAATATGCTAATTATTTGAAATAGGGATTTTAGTTTTTTCCTGTATTTTTCCAAAGTTATCAATATTAAAACAATGAAAGGCTTGAACTTTCAATTGTGTGCAATTAATCTAAAATATATGAAAGTCTAATATTTATCAGTACATTACAGAAAATAATTACCTTTATCACAATATGCAACTTTTTTGAGAAGGACCTGTATGTCAGTGTTGTGACGTTTAGTGAATGAGTCGTACTTTTGTATGACTGTTTTGGGGTGACTGATGACAATCGATTTGCAGCTGTGAAAGAGATGTTTTTTGGGGGGGCAGCAGGGGGCGGGAGGGTGAGCCAACTTGGTATGGCATTTGGTAACATTCAAGCAATCTGGCTAATTGTACAATAATCAAGGTACATTTGTCGAAAATAAAATTTCTCCAAAGCTTGGAGGTGGACGTTAGTAATAATAATAATGCATCAGATGTATACAGCAGGCGGCCCGGTAGTCCAGTGGTTAGCACGTCGACTTCACAGTGCAGAGGTACCGGGTTCGATTCCAGCTCCGGCCTCCCTGTGTGGAGTTTGCATGTTCTCCCCGGGCCTGCGTGGGTTTTCTCCGGGTACTCCGGTTTCCTCCCACATTCCAAAAACATGCGTGGCAGGCTGATTGAACGCTCTAAATTGTCCCTAGGTGTGAATGTGAGCGTGGATGGTTGTTCGTCTCTGTGTGCCCTGCGATTGGCTGGCAGCCGATTCAGGGTGTCCCCCGCCTACTGCCCGAAGACAGCTGGGATAGGCTCCAGCACCCCCCGCGACCCTAGTGAGGATCAAGCGGTTCGGAAAATGGATGGATGGATGTATACAGCACTATTTTGGACACTCAGAGAGGCTTCAGCACTCACACATTCACACTCTGGTCATGGTTAACTGCATTCTGTAGCCACAGCTGCTCTGGGCCAGGCGGACTAAAGCATGGCTGCCAATGTGCGGCTGCAGCCCGTCCGACCACCAACAAAAATTCACACTCCGCCGTACATCAGTGTGAGTGATGCTGAAGGCAAGGTGGGTGAAGTGTCTTGCCCAAGGACACAACTACAAAAGAATCAGACAGAGCGGGAATTAAACAGTGGATCCGGTGGTTACTGGACAATTCGCTCTACCTCTGATTGCGGCTGCCCCATCATTTTTTAATCTTGTGATATCTAGGCTGGTATTGTAGCGGATAATAAAGTCCTAGAAAATCCCCGGAAAAGTCCTGGAAAACTCTTGGAAAATAATTTAATGAAAAGTGTTCCTGTTCTGGTAGTTACCCCAATTATATTAAGACAAGCATTAAACATAAAAGGACCGGGTGAAGGGTTCCAACAGAACACATTAGGCCAGTTCAACGGGGGGAGATCATTTTTGGCAAAAGCTCATTTTTTAGCATCTTCCCTCATGAACAAAATTTGCTTTGCAGCTCTGCAGTTGTGGCTGACTGGCTCGCATGGCGACTAAACAACAGCCATTTCCCTAAAAGTCCTTAATCACAACCTCCATGTTGGTGAATAAGCAATACTTCTGACAAATATCGAAAGGAGGATGAGTAATATTCAAGAGGGAAAGAACTGTTTCGGCTAAACAATGCTAAACCAGCAGGAAGCTATCATTTAATGTTGTCATCAAACGCCAGAATAAGTGATTGATGCAAATACGTTTTTTAGAGAGAAAATACATACAGCCAATGACGGAACGGTCCGAAAATCTGAAATCTTACGTTCAGACTGATTCCAAAAATGTCACTTTATACGTAAGTGTTACTTCATTCAGCTTGTGTCGAGGGAGTTTAATTGCAGACTACATACATAGCTGCTTCACTAGCACCCCGCCACAACAGGAAAGAAGAGCCGCTCCTACTTTTCTGACAGAAAAAAAAACTGTGGTGTTCAATTAGGTTGCTGGTGGATGTGCTAAAATTAATTGTAAAGACGATTGCTATCTTGGTCACAGTTGAACAGCTGTAAACGAATAAATACATTTCCTTAGGTACCCCAATTTCCTTACTTCCCCTTTCTCAAAGCCTGCTCCTTTTTGGCTTGGCCTCGGCCAGTGTTGGAAGCTGGCTGTTTTTGTACAGCTCCCAGTGCTCACCGACCACAATGATTATTTTCTTCAACATTTTTTCTTTCGTGCACACTGCACAGACTGCAGTGTTTTGTTTTTGTTTGCTTTTCACTTTCTTAAGGATGCTGTCTGTGTGATGTGGTAAGTCCATTCTCGACGCCAATTGTCTGTCACGACGCAGTGGGTGGCGTCTTTCAAATTTCTCAACTTGAGCAAATGAGCACACCCTCGCTTGGGCCACCTCAAACGTGTCAATTGTGCAACCTGTCATACAGACAAGTGAGAGTAGGTAAGATTATTATTTCAGTAAACAGTATTTTTGTTTACTTGTGACCCATTTGAAATTGGAATGCAAAATAGGTACCTTGGCTCAAAGGTGGTTTCCAACTTCTCTAATCAATACTCACCTGGGAAAAAAAAGCCCTAATAAATAAATCTGATAAAAAGCAACTTAGACTGATGCGCTTGTATGAATGTATAGCGACAAGTAAGCTGTAAGTGGCCTCAATGCACCAGCACTGGAAAGATCCAGACTCGTGACACACTTGAAACTGATGTCTGGTGCCCGTCTACGATCTCTTTAAGTTCCTGGTGGGCGTAACGAATGTTTGCAGATCCAATGGTGCATAAACAAACACCACAGTCGTTAGCCGTGAGCCGGTGCTCATGGTTGTGCCCGCAGCATTAATGCTACATGGCTGTTATTAAGCGCCACCATACACCGCTGCGTCTCATTAATAAATGAGAACGAGTTGCATGTGCCTATGAAGAACCCATTGGACACATGTGAGCCAAACTGTTAGAATGGGTTTCAGAAGCCGTACCATCATTGTGTTTGCGTATGTGTCAGTGCCAAAAGCATAGAGTGGCGAGCAGGCTGACTGACAGAGGAGGCAACCAGTGATTGTTGATGACGGATGGCAGGCATGTCCATCTCCGGGTCTGGAGGGCCGCTGTCCCCGCTGTCCTGCCTGTTTTCCACCTCTCCCGGCTGCGACACACCTGATTCATGATCAGCTCATCAGCCAGCTCTGAAGCGGCATTAGAAAAATCCTGATTATTTGAAAACAGGCAGGAAATTGGCCCTTGAGGACCGAGTTTGGACACACCTGATGTATGGAAACAAAAGCGCATGTAAATGACTATTTATCCTGTTGGAAAAAAATATTGTCTATTTTTTTCTCATTGAGGACTAAGTCGATAGATATAGTAATTATCGTGACAGGCCCAGGGTTCGTACGGGTCCTTAAAGTTCATAAAAATCAATAAAAAAAGTTGTAAAATTATGTTCTTAATTGTTCATAATTTTCAGGAAAATCTTCTAAAATCCATAAAAATTAACCTGCTGTGTTCATTTCATTTGTGTATGTCATTTTCCCCACCCTTTCAATTCATAGTTTTGTCGGAACATGCAGGACCTGGTACCCGCTCTGCTTTTTCCGCCGTCTCCGATTACCGGTAGTTCCGACGATGACCACGTGATCACTTCGGGTCATTCCGGGAAACAACAATAGATTGACGCCATCCTGGGGCAGTGAATGGATGGTTTGGTTGCCGGCTCGGCAAACAATTACCGTATTTTCTGGAAAAATCTATTCATCGAATTAATCGATCTCAACAAGTGACAGACAAATATGTAGCGACGCCACTCGAGCGAAGCGCACCTCAGCAGTCGATAGTCCGCTGCTCTCTGCTGTGTGTGCGTCAGCTAAGCTTAGCTGTTGTTTTGGCTTGGCTAGCGTTTTGTTGTCGTAGATCAAAGCGTATTTGATTTGTGACATCGGTTGCTTGGTTGAAACCAAAAGACATGCGCGTGCGTACATGTTCGCGCGGACGCACACACAGCAGAGAGCAGCAGACTTTCGACTGCTGAGGCGCGCTTCGCTCGAGTGGCGTCGCTACAAATATTCCGAGACAATGCTATTTTCAAGCGGCGTGGCTGGAGAAGCCGGAGTTTCGTGTTTGGGTCGGAAAAATTGCTGGCGACTATACGTCGGCCTACTGCCGAGTGTGCAAGAAGGGCATCTCCGTGAGAGGTAAAACTTGTCATAGCCTCCTGGTCAAGTCAAATGCATTGAGGCACATAGCAAAACAGAAGAAAATTGATCGCCAAGAACTTGCAAAAGAGATTGAGGAGAAAACTAAGTCACTGTCTGCTATTCCCTAGTTGTCATATCAGTTTCATATTTGTCATTATAAAACATGTCTGATCATTGAAGGTGATATGAGGGAAAATAATTCGGTTGGACCATTTGGGATTTAGACTTCTGACATGCATTTCAGCTGTTCAGGTATACTGGATACTGCTAAGATGGGCAATCAGTACTACTGTTAGTGAAACCAGATTTTTCTAAACCCTGTCCAGGTGACCCATATGACCATTAGCTCTGTTCTTAGAGTTGTGTTTATTCGAAAATAAATTAAAATAAATTGATCGCCAAGAACTTGCAAAAGAGATTGAGGAGAAAACTAAGTCACTGTCTGCTATTCCCTAGTTGTCATATCAGTTTCATATTTGTCATTATAAAACATGTCTGATCATTGAAGGTGATATGAGGGAAAATAATTCGGTTGGACCATTTGGGATTTAGACTTCTGACATGCATTTCAGCTGTTCAGGTATACTGGATACTGCTAAGATGGGCAATCAGTACTACTGTTAGTGAAACCAGATTTTTCTAAACCCTGTCCAGGTGACCCATATGACCATTAGCTCTGTTCTTAGAGTTGTGTTTATTCGAAAATAAATTGAAGTTTTATATTTTCTCAATTTAAATTTTTTTGTGTGTTTTATTTGAGAATTAATTCAAACGTTTTTTTTCATTTTCCTACCTGTGATACAGGTAGCAAAGTGAAAATTTGACATGCAGTATGTCAAATAAAGGGTTAAGTGATTGCCCCTAAAAATAAAGATGTGCCCTTCCTTTGGCAGCAATGATTTGAACACCAGCTCAGTGATATGTGGCTTTCTGTTCAGCCCGTAGATTGCTGAGCGGGCATTAAATCCACCGTGAATCCCCCGCTGAATGGAGAAAACGTCCTTAAAAATGGCTAAATTGGTCCACAAAAGTCATTAGAAGGTCCATAAATAAAAAGCAAGTGGAAGAGTGGGAACCCTGAGGCCGAGTTGTAGCCACCATCATCCCCTAACCTCAACCACATAGAGAAGCTGTGGAGCATCCTTTAAAGCAGTGGTTCTCAACCGTTATCATCCTTGGACCCCCAATTTCTGATCGGTCATGACCCACTTAAGTCTGGATCTGTCAAGAAAATATACACACTAACACAGTAGTCAGGGCATAATTACAGTAAATGCACTATTTGTGTTTTTAAAAAAACTTTAAACAATTAAATGAAAAGCAGTCATATGTCATATGACCCCCCCTGTATTTTTTTTCTATTTGTGATCGTGCAAAATGAATCCGTTAGCCCACTTTTAGGACCTGACCCACCAGTTTAGAATCTCTGCTTAGCAGGAACGTAAGGTAGCCCGCCACTCAGCAGCTCTGGAAACCATTCCTTGTCTCACCAAATGAGATACAGACAGAAAGTTCACTGTAAATCACAATATTTTTAGGAAAATGAGCAAAAAGAATATACAGTGAACCCTCATTCATTGTGAGGGTGATGTTCCAAAAGGAACCCGTGATCGTCGAAATCCATGAAGTGGTCAACTTTATTTTTTACAAGACTGTATTATAAAATATACAAATTAAAAAATATATATGAACATTTTCTTACAAATAACTGATAGTTTTGAGAAATACTGTAAAATAATTTTAATAGTCAATATGAGGTTAGACACGTTGTGACTCATGCCTCTTCCTCCTGACTCCGCTCTTGCATCTTTTTCTAGTGAAGGCTGTGGTGCAGGTGTCTTTCCCGAGATAACATAGATATGGGTAATTGTTGGGATATCCATCCATCCATCCATCCATTTTCCGAACCGCTTGATCCTTACTAGGGTCGCGGGGGGTGCTGGAGCCTATCCCAGCCGTCTCTGGGCGGTAGGCGGGGGACACCCCGAATCAGTTGCCAGCCAATCGCAGGGAACACAGAGACGAACAACCATCCACGCCCACACTCACACCTAGGGACAATTTAGAGCATCCAATCAGCCTGCCATGCATGTTTTTGGAATGTGGGAGGAAACCGGAGCACCCGGAGAAAACCCACGCAGGCCCGGGGAGAACATGCAAACTCCACACAGAGAGGCCGGAGCTGGAATCGAACCCAGTACCTCTGCACTGTGAAGCCGACGTGCTAACCACTGCACTTACCGGGCCGCCTTGTTGGGATATCTTTTTTTTTTTAAATTATTCTCATTCAAAGTTTGTTTCATCTGCAATGCACCGATGGCACTTGGCAAAGAATGTGAATCTGGAGCGCCAAGAGAAGCATTTTAAAACGGGACACGTGAGCTATGATAGTAATGTTTATGCACGTAACACGCTGCAAAAGTGTGTCCCATGCCTTGGCGTCAGGTCTCTACTAAGATAGGCAGTGATTTCCTTTTCACAAACTCTTGTATCTACTTTATTTTTCTGTTTCGTTAATGTTAGGTGCGACTATGGCTGTTGCTCATCATGGCGTGCATATGTGCGTGTGTGTATGCGTGCTCGTACGGTAACACGTCAATTACGGGAGTTTCATTGCTTGTTAAGTACATCTTAAGTCAAAAAAGGTCTGGCCCCCCTGTTATACAGAGACGAGGCGTGGAGACTGTTGACATTGGTTTGTAGACTCTGCAGTCCCTTAGCCAATTAGGATGCAGAACACAATGCGCTGCAAAAAAAAAAAAAAGCTGTGTGAAGCCGTGAAAGGTGAACCGCATTATAGCGAGGGTTTACTGCATGACTAATAATTTGCAATCAAGTTTAATAGCTGTAGGTCATGCTTGTGCAGTGGTTCTCAATTATTTTCTGTCATGCCCCCCCCAAGGAAGAGGAAAACATGTCGCGCCCCCCCCCACCCGCACGACTATAAATAGTCTCATTTGTCTATGAAATTGTTATAGTACACCTTTGCATAACACTGTATCCTTATTAACGTATAAGAGAATAAAAAAAGAAAAATATGGACCAACTTACAACAAAGAATAGCTTTCGTAACTGCAACAGAGAAGATTTAGAGTGCATTTGAAATTCAAAAATAACATTAAATCCTTAATTTAACAATAAATATTTTTTGACTGACCATGTCAAACCATACGATACTGAAAAATAAAATGACAAAAAATCAATAACTAATAATGCATTCAAACTAATCACCAACATTATCTCAGGAGCACATTAAAAAAACTTTAAATACATTTAAATATTTTTATATATTTTTGCAAAACAAAAATATATAAAATAATTTGTTTTGCAATGCACAGCTTTCCGAAGCGAGGTTTGAAGCAGGACACAGCAACTCTCGGCTCCTGCTCAATGTGTAGCCGGCCGGGACCTGTATTTTAGTTTTCTGAAGTAGCAGTCACAAAGCGGCATGATTGTTGGCAATATTCGGCACGTTTTCGCTGGAAAAAAAACTCAAGCAGCTTATCAGCGTGATTGGGGTGGAATGTCTTTAAGTGACGCCTTAATTGATTTGGCTTCATGCTGTGTGCTACCAAAACTTTTTAGACGCAGTAAGCACATCGATCTTTCCTCTTCTGCCACCGCAGTCACATTGAGGCCAAGCGCTACATACGCCTCGTCATATTTCCTCCCTGAGAATGCTCCCTGCGCAAACTCTGCCAATGAGAGCGCCACTGCCCCCTAACGCAGTGGAGGTGCAACTGCACGTTATTTTAGGACAGTAAAAAACTAAAGCATGTTCCCCGAAGTCAAACGCGCCCCCCCCCCCAGGGGCGCCCCACTCTTTGAGAAACACCGTGCTTGTGCAACATTGCATTCCTGGCTCCTTGGAACATTTAATTTTGTTTTGTTCAAGCACTGGGTCTGCCATACAAAAATTCTCTTTTAGAAGTGAACTCCACTGTGCTTGTCTAATTTAAGCACAGGCAGTTGGAAGAAATGTGGTTTAGTGCTCAATGTGCAGAGACGTCTCGATCGTCGCAAAGCTTCCATCACACGACATTTGTCACAAAATGTGATTAGCAACGTGAGAGAGGAACAGCTGAACTCCAAAGTCTGTATGGCATGGAAGTTTCCACCGATAAAGACCACTCATAAAGCAGGTCAAATTTTGTGGTTGATGAGGGCCAATGGGAAGTCAGACAGACAAATTTGCACTTCAGGTCAGTGTTCCCTCTGAGCTACGTGCGTGAGCATTTGTGCACTGCTCTCAGCGCACAGTGAATGTAAGCAGCACATTAAAAAAAAAAAAAAAATCAACCCCAGCTGTACAGTGAAACTCCTCTACAACGAAATCATGTTTGCGGCAAGAAATTTTTCACAACGGGGTTTTTCACTGTAGCAAATTTGATCTCAGATGTAAGCACACACACACCCACACACACAAACGTATATGTACACACACTCACAAACGTATGTGTACTCTATTTTTATTCCAATAGTGCATAAGTATGAGCACACACTTACAGTATTTGACACTTCATATTGTCAGTGTAGAAAGAATAAAAGGGAAAGAAATTGCGAAATTTACGATCAGCATTCACTTTCACTTACATAAATTTCTTGGATAATGTCTTTTATTTTGCTTGCTCCGTCTTTCATTTTGATCACTTTTACCCTCTCTTCCGGCATAAGAGCTCTTCTTGTCTTAGCTGCTTGACATCCAAGGCCCGTTTTGTAGCCATTTTAGCAATGCAACGTCCATCCTCGTCTGAATCTAACAATAACAAATACTTCCTGGCATGCAATGAACTTTTAAGCCAGCCACGGGACGCTTCGTAGTCCTCGATGGCCATAGTTAGCTCTCGAAGGCTAAAAACCTGATGCTAGCTGGAGCGCTTCTCTCTCATTAGCGCTCCAGTTAGCGTAAGGTTTTTAGCCTTCGAGAGCTAACTATGGCCATTGTCAGAGATTTTCTCGGACAAAGTTAAAGAAATGACTCGGCACACAGGAAAATTGTCTTCAATATCGGCGGGAGCGGATCTCTGAGAGCGAACGACTGTTTAGTTGGTCCGATGATACACACTCGGCTCCCTCTCCGCCGGTTCGAACTTTTATTGCAAAATACAAGAAAGACACTGCCCCAGAGATTTGCATACCACGCCCTCCGGCCCGGCCTCTTGGTAATGATCTGATCTACCCGAATACACAAGTCACAGACTTTGCTGATGACTAATGTCCACCTGGACGCGACAGCTGTTCCCAAACTGTCTTTTGGTATTCAACAACTCTCTGTTCCCAATTTGTTTATTCCCACTCTGTGATTGAATCTAGCCTTCTTCCATCTGTTCGCCCCCCTTGCTTTGACGTGATTACTCAAGAAAAGGCCCTCCGCCCAAACGGCCGACACCTCTGCGCTGAGTCCAGACATGCCCAAATTAACTGAAACTTTAAACATGATACAATTTTGTTCATAGATTTCTCTATCAGCCATCAAGGTCCCGTGGCTGTTTTTAGCATGATAACAAGTAAAGCATTCGAGGAAACGTTCGTTTATTTGAATGTCCGTCGAGCCATAAGCAATTTAGCATTAGCAGCTAATCGGATGCTACGGATCTAGCTTCAGTATCTACACACATAGACAGTGAGGTCCCTCTTGGCCAATCGGAGGCCAGGATGATGCTCGGTAAGCCAATGGCAGAGCAGCTATGAGTATGTTGAGTCCAGGAAACTCGCAGCTGTGACCGAAATAAACATTGTTCACTATGTAAACCAGTGTGGTGGTTGCTGCTGCCGTTTCCGAGCAAAGCAGTAGAGGTCGCTGTTGGATTAGACTTTGTTGTAGTGAATGTCTTCGCAAGGCTGGAGCAGAGAAAATGATTTTGTATAACGCAACAGGGGGGGTTTTGTCGTATGGGGGGCAGGAGAATGGGAATTGTGTTAATGCATGAAGATTTTTTCACATACTGTAAGGGGGGATTTTCGCCCATGTAGGTTTCGTTCTAGAGGAGTTTTACTGTATTTACATTTTGTATTTTCATATTCTCCTCATATAAAGAAATTGAAAAGTTTATTTGGCAGATGTGGTTGACGGACCATAACGGAAAATGGAACCAAAAAAAGACATGCAAGGCAAGTGCAATTGTTTTTTTTTCTTCTTTCATTTATAACCCTGGTTTCTGTTCTCTCAATTACAGGTGAACGGACGTTCCCAGTCTTCCGGCCTGTGACGGCTGACCAAGCACAGTCGCAATCAGTTTTGGAAGCCATTTTACAAATATTTTGCGCTCGACTGCCGCCTCAATCCACCTGAGGGACTGATCTACATTGTGCAGAGACGTACACATGAATTCTATAGTCCATCTGTTGGTGGTGCTTGTATGGCGTCTGCATCCCGGAAACACGCCAGAGGGCCAATATCCCATCTGACTCGGAAGTTGCCGGCTTGATGCGGTGGTGGTCATCATGCAGGAAGAAGACGTCAGCGATCTGGTGCTACGTGACATTGTGAATGTGTCATATCAGGTTTTCAGTCGGAATGCCCACAAGCCCATCAGTCTGCGAACTCTAAACAGCCGATGTCGGGGAATGTCCAAAAGGTAGCGGTGAATTTTTCCCATCTTTAAATCTACTATCAAAAGCTTGACTGACTTGTGTTGCGATCAACGCAGTTCTCACTCAAAGATTCATTTTGTAGCATGTTAATGATCGTTTCCATTCCAATCATGGAAAAAAATCACAAATTGTCACCAAGCTTTCACTGTAATCTGACTTTTTTTTATATATATATCATGTGACCTCAAATGCAAACTTTTCTTCAACATCTGTAAGGTTAGTTAACATCCAGCGAATAAGACAAATGTTCCATGTTTTTAAGACCCTTCCAGCTTGGATAGCCAGATGAGAAAAGTAAAGTCAGCTAACTTGTAGCGAATTGTTCAAAAACATAAGTCACCGTTGAAAACGCTTCTACTACTTCCAGCTTCAGCGTTATTTTGCCAGAGCAGAGTCAGGCCAAGCGGCGCCTTTTGTGTCGAGGCATCAAACTCCGACGACAGATTAATGGCAAATATGTTCTTTGTTTGGGATTCACAAGTCGAAATTCTTGTCATCGCTTTATCGTTAGGATTCTAGTGGTTTCCAAGCTGCCTGATTGTCCTCTGAACCGCTTTGGGTTCGCTCTTCCTATTCCACCAATTTGGCGACACTTTGCTTTAGACTTTACACTTGAAAGGAAATTGTCTTTAGTTTCCATTGGCAGTGACACTTTGATTTGCTCACTTTTTTGGGTGTTTTGCACACACACACACACACACACACAGAGGCACTTTTCTTTTTCTTCCAGTCGGCAATGGAGAGGGTGTGTTTGTTTAATAGCAAATCAAAAACACCAAAGTACTTTAATACATTCCGCTGTTTTATGTCTGTGTGACATCAAAGTCGCCAACACAAATCTTTAGAAATGAGAAGCGGTCACATGACCACACACTGCTTTCAGCTCTACACTTGAGACTGAATTCAAAGGTTGTGTTTTTTCACCAAAGCAAACCTGACGAGATTTTTAAGTTGTCCTCAACAATGTGAAAGTGTGAATAAAATCTGTTGGAGGCATTGGTCATTTTTTCCCCTCTTCCCCCCATATACAATAGTTTAGAACTGATTATGAGCCAAATCGCCTTCTTGCAAATGTATCTTTTAAAATATTTCCTTTCATTTTACTTCAACTGTTAATTGTCAACTTTTTTTATACTCTGATTAAAATGATCTGCTCTAATTTGCATTTTTGTCTTCTTGTGTGACGTTGGAGACCGGCTGATATTTCAAAACACCCCCAATGTGGAAAATATTGGTTTTTATTGTTGTTTGCGTGTTGTTTCCCCCCCGGGATGGAGACTTGAGTCGGTGTAAAAGGGGCTCTCCACGACCTCCTCGGGCCGAAAATTGCTGGATCGATTTCTGTGTCTGCCCTTGTGTAGTACCAATGCTGTTTATACATAAAAGTGACGCTGCAAAAGGTGGCAATGTGCCGGCTTTCCAGGCAGCCTGAAGAAAAGGTTTCACGGAAGTGGCGAATGTGTCCAATGGCATGATATGAGATCCTTCGCAAGAAGCTCTGAAAATGTTTGATGTCAGAGCGCTTTGAGCCAGACCAAGATCACTTTTGGAAGAACTTTGGGGCAACGGGTTCACACGTTTTTTATCGTTTCAGGCTGTGATGTCACCCCTGAGGCGGACCGCCACTTGATCCTGAAAGATTCACGTCACCCATGCGGGCTGTAAAATTTGTGGAAGCTTGTCAAAGGAGACTGTTTGGAGATGTCTCATGTCCAACTCGTAAAGTTTGCTGAATGTTGTTCATGTTCACTGCATACCTGGAGATGTGTCACTGCCTTTGTGGTGGCACGCATCCTTGGCGATGGGATTTTTGCAATTCATCCACCAGAAGCGAAAGGTTCACCTTGACAAAGACTGAGATGTGCGCAAAAAGACTACATCGTAATAATTTCAGTCGCTTTAACGCGTAAGTAATGTCGTTCGAGGTTCAGCTACTGCAGCTCGTAAACTACTTGGAGAAAGCAGGACTTTGCCCAGATGAAGAGATCAACCGTAGTCACCCGCATGAAAGTAAAATGTTCAGATTGTGGAGTTTTCATGAGACGTGAATTCCATAAGAAATCCATTTGGAAAACATGGCACGCATTGATTGTGAAATTGACTTGTGTCACGGTCACGAATCTGGAAGTCATCGCCAGTGACGTGTGTGCGCAATTCATTACTTACTTACAAGGAGCGCGTGTTTTTACATTCACTTTTTCATGAGAGCGGTTAAATCTCATCTCATAACTGAATGCTTAATTAGGACACGCTGATAATTGAGAGATGACCAGGTTGCCAAGCAACACAGTGCACACGTGGCTCATTAAATACATCCATCCATTATCTGAACCGCTTTGTCCTCACAAGGACCGAAGGGGCTTTTAAAAAAACAAAACAATACTATAGCACACATCCAGTGACTGTCGTTCTTTGTGGGCATGATTTACGTTTCAGCATGTGTGGGGGGGAATTATCTTTTTTTTTTTTTTTTTACAACTAATTACAGCTATCATGTCGTCATCTGACCTTCATCGTATTGTAGTATGGACACATACAGCCCAGTGGCAGTCGGTGAGCACATATGGGCCAGGTGTACTGTAAGCCCAGTTAATATTCAAATTGTACATCGTGGTACAGAGGTCAACAATGATACTTGTTCTGCCTACAGTAAAGTTTCGGGTCATTGCGTTTGGAATATTCATTTAGTTATTGCGTCGCATTGTGGGTAGCAGACGCCGTGTTTCATCAGACGAGTCGTTACAGAAAGCCTGACCGTGGTCGTTGCAAGTCACTTGCAACTGGTCCTCCTGAGTTATATTCTTCTTTCGTTTCACCTTCGAAAGCGATGGCTGCAAGTCTGCTCGTGTTTAGAATTATTTAGAAATGTGTTTCGGAGGTCGTTTTCCCTCAATTGTTGTCATTGAAACTCGCTAGCGCAGAGTACTGCTAACGACGTAGTGACGATACTAAATCAGTGCTAACAAGCTAATTAGCATGCAAAGGTACTGCGAAAACGCATTGTTTATCGTTGTTTGTCACACTTTGAGCTGCATTTATGTCTTTTGCTTAACACCAGACGAATTGTATTGTATTTATGTACAGGATGTTCATGCATGTTTTAAATCTGTTCATTTCAGTATCACTCTACATTTCATTGAGCTGATATCACAGTTGTTCACTGTACGCAATAAGGAGCAAGACGCTCAGTTTCCTGGCTCATGAATAAATGAGGTAAGTCTTCTTGTCGTAGGTAGTCTCCTGCATCTTGCTGTAAAGGACGATGTTCACGCCAGACGTCACAGACACATCTGTGGTCTCCGCTTGCTCCTCAGTCGATGCGTTACCACCGATTAAAGAGTCGTCGATGTCCCCTGAGGTGCTGGTGACAACCTTTCCTTCCACTTCATAGAAGATTGCAGTCTCCTTGATCGGGAAGACGTCTGAGAACATCTCATCACCGCTGATGATACACTTGTAGATGATCATTTTTGCCGCTTTGGTGTTCAATCTTGCCGCGACAGAAACCCAGCCGCCCCAAACCAAACGCGAGAGGAAAATCCATCCATCTTCTACCGCTTATCCGGGGCCGGGTCGCGGGGGCAACAGCTTTAGCAGGGAAGCCCAGACTTCCCTCTCCCTAGCTACTTCTTCCAGCTCTCCCCGGGGGATCCCGAGGCGTTCCCAGGCCAGCTGGGTGACATAGTCACTCCAGCGTGTCCTGGGTCTTCCTCGGGGTCTCCTCCCGGTGGGACATGCCCGGAACACCTCACCAGGGAGGCGTTCAGGAGGCATCCGAATCAGATGCCCAAGCCACCTCATCTGGCTCCTCTCGATGTGGAGGAGAAGCGGCTCGACTCTGAGCCCCTCCCGGATGACCGAGCTTCTCACCTTATCTCTAAGGGAGAGCCCGGACACCCTGCGGAGAAAACTCATTTCGGCCGCTTGTATCCGGGATCTCGTTCTTTCGGTCACGACCCATAGCTCGTGACCATAGATGAGGGTTGGAACGTAGATCGACCGGTAAATTGAGAGCTTCGCCCTTTGGCTCAGCTCCTTCTTCACCACGACAGACCGATACAACGTCCGCATCACAGCAGACGCTGCACCGATCCGCCTGTCGATCTCTCGCTCCCTCCTGCCCTCACTCGTGAACAAGACCCCAAGATACTTAAACTCCTCCACTTGGGGCAAGATCTCTCCCCCGACCCGGAGGGGGCACTCCACCCTTTTCCGACTGAGGACCATGGTTTCAGATTTGGAGGTGCTGATTTTCATCCCAACCGCTTCACACTCAGCTGCGAAACGCTCCAGTGAGCGTTGGAGAGCCCCGTTTGAAGGAGCCAACAGCACCACATCATCTGCAAAAAGCAGGGATGCAATACTGAGGCCACCAAAACGGACGCCCTCAACGCTTCGGCTGCGCCTAGAAATTCTGTCCATAAAGATTATGAACAGAATCGGCGACAAAGGGCAGCCTTGGCGGAGTCCTACCCTCACTGGAAACGATTCCGACTTACTGCCGGCAATGCGAACCAAACTCTGACATCGGTGGTATAGTGACCGAATAGCCCGTATCAGGGGGTTCGGTACCCCATACCCACGAAGCACCCCCCACAGAACTCCCCGAGGGACACGGTCAAACGCCTTCTCCAAGTCCACAAAACACATGTAGACTGGTTGGGCGAATTCCCACATACCCTCGAGGACCCTGCTAAGGGTGTAGAGCTGGTCCACTGTTCCACGGCCGGGACGAAAACCACACTGCTCCTCCTCAATCTGAGGCTCGACTTCCTGACGGACCCTCCTCTCCAGCACCCCTGAATAGACCTTACCAGGGAGGCTGAGGAGTGTGATCCCTCTGTAGTTGGAACACACCCTCCGGTCCCCCCTTTTAAAAAGAGGGACTACCACCCCGGTCTGCCAATCCAGAGGCACTCTCCCCGTTGACCACGCGATGTTGCAGAGGCGTGTCAACCAGGACAGCCCCACAACATCCAGAGCCTTGAGGAACTCCGGGCGGATCTCATCCACCCCTGGGGCCCTGCCACCGAGGAGCTTTTTAACCACATCGGTGACTTCAACCACAGAGATAGGAGAGCCCACCTCAGGGTCCTCAGACTCTGCTTCCTCCAAGGAAGACGTGTTGGTGGGGTTGAGGAGGTCTTCGAAGTACTCTGCCCACCGGTTCACAACGTCCCGAGTCGAAGTCAGCAGTGCCCCATCCCCACTGTACACAGTGTTAGTGGTGCACTGCTTCCCCCTCCTGAGACGTCGGATGGTGGACCAGAATTTCCTCGAAGCCGTCCGGAAGTCGGCTTCCATGGCCTCACCGAACTCTTCCCACGCTCGGGTTTTTGCCTCGGCGACCACCGAAGCTGCGTTCCGCTTGGCCAGTCGATACCCGTCAGCTGCCTCTGGGGTCCCACAGGCCATAAAGGCTCGATAGGACTCCTTCTTCAGCTTGACGGCATCCCTTACTGCTGGTGTCCACCAGCGAGTACGAGGGTTGCCGCCACGACAGGCACCAACCACCTTACGGCCACAACTCAGATTGGCCGCCTCAACAATAGAGGCACGGAACATGGTCCACTCGGACTCAATGTCCCCCGTCTCCCCCGGAACATGGGAAAAGCTCTGTCGGAGGTGGGAGTTGAAACTCCTTCTGACAGGGGATTCCGCCAGACGCTCCCAACAAACCCTCACAATACGTTTGGGTCTGCCAGGACGGACCGGCATCTTCCCCCACCATCGGAGCCTACTCACCACCAGGTGGTGATCAGTTGACAGCTCCGCCCCTCTCTTCACCCGAGTGTCCAAAACATGCGGCCGCAAATCCGATGATACAACCACAAGGTCGATCATCGAACTACGGCCTAGGGTGTCCTGGTGCCAAGTGCACATATGGACACCCTTATGTTTGAACAAGGTGTTCGTTATGGACAATCCGTGGCGAGCACAGAAGTCCAATAACAAAACACCACTCGAGTTCTGATCGGGGGGGCCGTTCCTCCCAATCACGCCCCTCCAGGTCTCACTGTCATTGCCCACGTGAGCATTGAAGTCCCCCAGCAGAACAAGGGAGTCCCCAGCAGGAGTACTCTGCCGGTGTGAACCCCAATGTACAGGCACTGAGCCGGGGGGCAATGAGTATGCCCACACCTGCTCTGCGCCTCTCACCATGAGCAACTCCAGAGTGGAAGAGAGTCCAACCCCTCTCGAGAGAACTAGTACCAGAACCCAGGCTGTGTGTGGAGGCAAGTCCGACTATATCCAGTCGGAACTTCTCTACCTCACACACCAGCTCGGGCTCCTTCCCTGCCAGAGAGGTGACATTCCATGTCCCAAGAGCTAGCTTCTGTAGCCGAGGATCGGACCGCCAGGGTCCCCGCCTTTGGCTGCCGCCCAGCTCGCATTGCACCCGACCCCTTTGACCCCTCCCACGGGTGGTGAGACCATGAGAAGGGGGACCCACGTTGCCTCTTCGGGCTGGGGCCCCATGGGTGTAGGCCCGGCCACCAGGCGCTCGCCAACGAGCCCCACCTCCAGGCCTGGCTCCAGAGGGGGGCCCCGGTGACCCGCGTCCGGGCAAGGGAAACTGAGATCCTTTAATTTTACTCATCATAAGGGGTCTTGGAGCCGTGCTTTGTCTGGTCCCTCACCTAGAACCTGTTTGCCATGGGTGACCCTGCCAGGGGCATAAAGCCCCAGACAACTTAGCTCCTAGGATCATTGGGACACACAAACCCCTCCACCACGGTAAGGTGACGGCTCACGGAGAGGTCGATGAATGGAGGATGGATGGATGAATAAATGAGTTTGGCTTGCTGTTGACCTGCGTTAACATACGTAGCGATAACAGTACAATACTGTTTACACTTTAAAACACAGTCATGTTTTTTTTACAAATAAAACTAACTTTATTTGTGAAGAGATTTTTTCTGAGGTTGGAGTTGATGTGGAAAAAAAATGATAAAAGCTGTGTAAAAAGCTCAACACAACCAAGGAGAAACATGTTCGTTTGATTTTAGAATTTTAAGAAGTCCTTCAAAACGTTCAATACCATCATCATTTTCCACCACTTTGTAATCCATCCATCTATCCATTTTCTGATCCGCTTACCCTCACAAGGGGCGTGGGGTGTGCTGGAGCCTCTGCCAGCCGTCTTTGGGCAGTATGCGGGGCACACCCTGAACTGGTTGCCAGCCAATCACAGGGCACATACAGACAAACAACCATTCGCGCTCACACTCACACGAAGGACAATTTGGGGGAGGAAACCGGAGAAAACCCACACAAGCACGGGGGAGAACATGCAAACTCCAAACAGGGAGGCCGGAGCCGGAATCGAACCCTGCACCTCTGCGCTGTGAGGCCGACGCGCTACGCACTGGACAGCCGGGCCGCCCCACTCTGTAATGATTTAGATTTTTGGTTTCATTTTGTAATCCCTGCCACCTCTGAGGGAGAGTATAATACACTGCGAAATTTCAAACAGGGTTGACATGTACGCATCTGTTCATTTTTCTCTTGCGTTCTGGTAGTTTCAAAGTTAGGCAGGACTAATCTAAAACTTTTGTTGAGCCTTGGCATAGCTTGAAGCTTTTTGCTTTACTTTCATCTGGAACCAATGAACTAAAGGGTTCCCAGCGTCAATGATTGGACCAGTTTGAGCAACAAATCAGCTGTGGAGATCCAGCGTGTCGACACCTCACAGATCATTGATGCAACCCAAGATGTCAAATCAAACGCAGACTCAGAAAGTTAAGAACAGCAAACAGAACTTGATTATGTGCGGAAGCCTTCAAGAGAACTCGAGCGCTTGCATCAGCGACCGTCTTCAGCATGTCATACTGATCGCCACATGGCAACTTGGTCAAAAAAACAAAACAAGAAAAAGGACTTTGTTATTCAGCAGCAAGCAGAACACGTGCCAACTCTGACCATGTTTGAAAGTGATGATGATGATGCATGACTGAGAATGCAATTTATTTCTGGTTGCTGATTTTTGACCCTATTACCAGGGGTGTCAAAGTCAAATGGACGGAGGGCCAGATAAAAAATTTTGCTGCAAGCCGAGGGCCAGATTGATTGAATGTTCATTGAAAATTTAAAAAAAAACCCACATATAGTTTATTGAACCAAACTTAATTGACTGAAAACCTGACAAATACATTCCAATATGATCAGATAAATAAAGCAACATTTTCTTATGGCTCTGTCAGTAAACTTTTCATTTTCAACAGGCACAAAAAAATAATTTCCTTTGTATAAAAATACCCATAACATGAATGAAAGAAGCCGGTATTATTCAAGGCACCATCAAAAGCCCATATTTTCTCTTTTAGCAAAAGTAGGCTAAATTTACTTACAAGAAAAACAAATAATAGCAATTTTCAATCATTTACTCGAATAAAATATTTTTAAAACATAATTGGATTTAAATACAATAAAATAAAGTGCAAAAATGTATTAACCAAAAACAACACTTCCTTCAAGAAGTAACATGCAGTGAAAGCAAATATTATACTTTAATTTTTAAACTTGAAGTGAGTAAAAACTCTTAACATGTGATTGCACAGTAATATTCACTTCTTTGAGGCTGAGGCTGATACTCAGTGGTGTCTTATCTTTTCTACAAGTTCATCAATATTTGGGGTCAGGCTCTGAGCTGAGCAAATCCTCAAAATTGAGTGAGGGTGTTCAGCAGTAAGTCGACTTCTGTTTGATGTTTTGTTCAGCTTCATCAAAGAAAATAGTTGTTCACACACGTATGTGCTGCCAAACTTTCGACAACGTTTGATCAGCCTGGATGCGCAGCTGGGCCACTGTGTCGGGGAGGAAACGGGCAAACTGCGCAGCACCCACTGCCGTATCTTTTTCATGCACTATAGTTGTGTCATGCATAGGATGTAAAGCCAAAAACTCCTGTCACGCTTACCGCGGATGAAAATTGACAACTGGGCAACGTCAGAAACTTCAGCGTTCTCATCCACAGCCAAGGTTTATGCGATGATATATTTTCCGTTTTTCACAAGCTGCTCTTTTAGATAAATGGACAACTGCTCTACTCGCTCGGCAATTGCGTTTCTGCTCATGCTCACGTTTAAAAAGAGTTGCTTTTTTCGGGGCAAACTTCGTCACAAACTTTAAGTATACATTTTTTAATGAAATCACCCTCCCCCCTCCATGTCCATATTCTTGTTTTTGTTCGCGTGTTTCGTCTCATGATGTCTCAGATTACACTCTTTCAATACCGCCACACTTTCTCCGCACAGAAGACACACAGGTTTTCCAGCTACGTCCATGAACATGTACTCCGACTCCCACCTTGTTTGAAACCCCCGGTTCTCAGTGTTCACCTTCCGTTTTGCCATTTTTGATGGGTATCTGAAAGCTAACGTCACTGCTATGCGAACGACTGCTGCACGAATAAATATTGAAATAAAGCGGCCGACTGCTTGGCGCGTCACCGTTGCATTGTGGGAAATGTAGTATTGGTGCGTGTAAAAGATCTGCGGGCTACCGGCTTGCTGCGGTCCGCGGGCCGGTTCTAACAATAAATCAATATCATCCCAGGGGCCACTGAAAACATTCTCGCGTTGACATATGTGCTATTACTGTTCCCGGTAAGGAGAAGAATGCAAACTGAATGGATATGATGAACAAAAGTGAAAAATTATTTATTTATTTATTTTAATGGCTGTCTAATTTTTTTAGTTCCTTTGAGTTCACTGGGTTTAGCTATTTGTTATTTGTGTGGGTAACAGATTTTTTTTACCTCCTGTGCAAACAATTCTAAGCACCCAGATACAAACTTGTTCAAGTTTCGTCTATAAACTCCATCGTCACACTTTTCGTGCTTGCTTTAGGAGAGAGAGAGAGGAGAGTGTTGAATATTTTTCCAATTTTCCAATTCAGGCGAAAGGCGGGCGACACACTGTACTGATCGCCAGTCAGCCGTAAAGAAACATACACTGTCAAGAATTCCATTGTAATATAACAATAAAATACTGGCAGCAGGGATGTCGGTATTTTACTGTTATTTTACAATGCACCGACTTGAACAGTGTAGTACTGTATTTTGAATGAGAGTTGAAGATATCACCTATGTTATATGTTTAGCTTAAAACTTTGTATCATAGACAGGTCGACCTTGACTATTAGGTCTCTGTCCTGAACATCCGCTACTTCAAACAAAGAATGTAGTTTGAAGCTGGGGTCCTATCTCCCCTTGAGGGATTAACAGCCCTCCAAGTGTTTTCTTTTGCGTCTCCCACCTTGGGAAAGTTCCTGAAGGCTGTCAAGGTCCCTAGAGGAGGAACTCTTGTCTCGAGATATGGTCTGTACTTTGTCAGAATGCCAAGATTGAACTACATTGACCTTTCTTTGTTTCTGATTTTTACATAAGGGGAAGGACT
Organism: Hippocampus guttulatus; assembly: GCF_054856545.1. Taxonomy (NCBI): domain Eukaryota; kingdom Metazoa; phylum Chordata; class Actinopteri; order Syngnathiformes; family Syngnathidae; genus Hippocampus; species Hippocampus guttulatus. The sequence goes on from NC_141271.1 coordinate 4,271,110, forward strand.
GCCCGCCCCTAAATTAATATAATTAACATACTATGCCTATATGTACGTGTGACTGTAGTTGCTCGGGGCTTCCTGATGAAATCTGAGACTCACAGGAGCCCGAATCGATTCGTGTTGTGCCCTGAACGTTCAGTAAAACATCTTGCAAGAACTTCTCCATTTCCAGCCTCTGACTTTTGCACATCAACTCAGCCCGAATCAAACGAACACGCGGAGGACCTGGGGAAGTGGGGAACGGTCAAGGGATCCCGCCGTGTCGACAACAACACGCTTCCCCCTGTTTGATCATCCTCCAACAGAGTATATTGCCATAGGATAACTGTGGGTGGCGGTGGTAATTTGACACCGCATCTATTTAATATAAATATACAACTGTGTGGTGGCCCAATGGTCGACGTGTTAGCACGTCGACCTCACAGTGCGGAGGTGCAGGGTCAAGGTCAAGGTCATCTTTAATGTCAATTATGCTTTATGTATGACATGCAGCATAAATGAAATTTCTTCCGCTCAATCCTCGGTGCAAATATGCATGAAAACATGCTGTGCATTAAACACACACAGCTAAGAAAAGATAGCAGCTACCCTGTATAAAAAAGACATAATATGTAATCTGAACAGTATAAACAGTATAGACAAACGTACGGCCCGCGTGCCGGTTCCGCCCGCAAGGAGGTTCAATCAGGCCCGCAGGATAATTTAAAAGTGAAAAAAATGCATAAAAGACACAGAATTAATATTTTTAATAAGGTGCAATTCATTGAGTATCCGCACTATTTTGATCAGCGAAGAAGACAACAGCAGCCTCAGTCCGTGACTGAGACAGACCCATGACAGCAGACGCTATCAATAGCACTCTCACATTTACACATTTAATAGCACTCTCCTTAGTTTGTAAGGTGCAGGCAGGGATTGCGTTTGGATTTTATATGCACGTGTAAATGGTTTAAAACTTCCTTTCTTTATAAATCTCATTTAATCTTAAAGTGCATTACTATATTTTTCAATACCAATTACTTGTTAAAGTTTGTACAATCAGTGGGATCAGTTGCAATGCATATATGTGAATGATAAACGTAAATTGCACATTTGTCGAAGGAAATGTAAGGTGCTTCATGAAATGTTTTGTAAAAGATATGTTCATTAAATTTCAACATATTCCTAATGTTCTTGTGCTTCTTTACACCAAAACAAAGGAAAGACATGATATTTTGGTTATTTATAGCAAAGTATGGGATCATTGTAATGGTCCGGCCCACTTGACATCTACCGAGGCCGTATGTGGCCCACCATGTGAAATGAGTTTGACACCCCTGGTATACAATACAATACAATACATGCAGATTTATATAGCGCTTTCACAACAGCGACAGCTGTAACAAAGCGCTTCACAAAACAGTTAACATAAAGTAAAATAATAAACACAACACATAACATAAAACACGGACAGTCCTGCAGTCCTAACCACTTTTCCGTCACACGCTTTGTTGTTTGAAGCAGTTTGAGATGAAAGAGGAGAGAATCAAAGTGTCCTTTAACCAGTGGATCAGAGACGTCATGCTCAAAATGTGCACACGTCGGCTACAAGCTAAGTTTCAAAGTCAACAAGAAGCTGTAGCATCCATTGACGAAAAAAGAGATTGGTTGACTTCTCCTGTCCCATGGAAATCCATTTCAATTCCAAGCGGCGACTCACGGTTCCAAATACGCATCCTCTCTCCTCATCCTCAACTTCAGCAGCCATCCATCCAGCCGCACCAACGCCGACTGTCCAACAGCGCCGATATAGCCACTGAACAAAACGCCTGTAATGGGCAGCATTACAGGCGCAAAAAACACAAGCACCCCAGGTCTGTCCAGCACCGACAGTCAATGGCGGCGACATTCCTCCAAATCAACATCTGTGCTGGTACAGGCGTGCTGCCGAGAAGGCGCAACCACTAAGCACAGATACTTCTCCTTTGACGAATGTCGTGGCCAAAAAGCGCTGAAAACAGTCCATATCAGGTCCACACGATGAAACAACAAACAACATGTGACAAAACAAAAGACAAAAATACTAAAAAAGAACAAAAAAGCAAGGCTCTTGAAGAGCACTTGCTGAAGGCTGCCTACTCGGGCGCCATCTTGGAAAAAACAGCATAAACAATGGCACTTGTGGCTATTGTAGGTAAAGTGAGGTAGTGCATTGTGCAATACGCAATACGCAGATGTCGGATAATGAGGGGAGGGTCATAGTCTGTGACAGGAGGCAGGGGTCAGGCAGAGGCAGAGGGCGGGGAGTATGGGCAGAGCAGGGAGGGAGTTGAGTCTCCTGACCGCCTGGTGGACGAAACTGTTTTTGAGCCTGCTGGTTCTGGCACGGAGACTCCGCAATCTCCTTCCCGACGGCAACAGGCCAAAGAGGGGTGGGTGGGGTCACCTGCGATCAGGATGACTTGGCGGGTCAGACGGGAGTCCACGAGTGGGGGGAGAGAGACACCAATGATCTTCTCAGCTGCTCTCACGGTGCGCTGCAAAGTCTTTTGGCAGGACACAGTGCAAGCACCATACCACACAGTGATGCAGCTGGACAGGATGCTCTCAATGGTGCCTGTATAAAATGTCTGCATGATGGGGGACGGGGGCTCTTGCTCTCCTCAGTTTGCGGAGGAAGTACAGGCGCTGGTTGGCTCTTTTGACCAGTGATGAGGTATTGTGGCTGCAGGACAGGTCTTCAGAGATGTGCACTCCCAGGAACTTGGTGTTGCTCACTCTCTTCACTGTGGCACCGTTAATGGTCAGTGGAGCATGCTGGGAGTGCGTCTTTCTGAAGTCCACAACAATCTCCTTTGTCTTCTCCACATTCAGGTGGAGATTGTTGTCTACACACTACAAGGCCAGCCTGCTCACCTCACTCCTGTAGATTGTCTCATCGTCATTGTTGATGAGACCCACTACAGTCGTGTCATCTGCAAACGTAATGAAGAGATTGGAGCTGGACGAAGGAGTGCAGTCGTAGGTCAGCAGTGTGAAGAGGAGGGGGCTCAGCACACGTCCTTATGGGGCACCTATGTTCATCATGATGGTGCTGGAGGTGTTGCTGCCGACCCGAAATGCCTGTGGTCTCTCCGTCAGGAAGTCCAACAGCCAGTTGCACAGGGAGGTGTTGAGCCCCAGGTAGTCCAGTTTGTGGATGAGCTGCTTGCGGGATGATGGTGTTGAATGCTGAGCTGAAGTCTATGAACAGCATTCTGACGTGTGAGTTCTTGGTCTCCAGGTGGGTGAGGGCTGAGTGGAGGGCGGTCATACCTGTCAACTCATACGGTTTAGCCATAGTTCATACGGATTTTGTGGTGAATCTTACGTATATGGCCGTATCGCACAAATCATACGGATTCTGAAAATTTCCGGGGTTTTTTTCACCAAAGTAACGAAAAGTGAAAAAAGTAACGAAGGAATACAACTCTGAACATAGTAATGCCACTAAGTAGAATGATGATTAGACATTAACCAGACATTGTATTATGGAGATCTACAATAAATATCATTGAAAATTTTGTGGGTTTTTTTCTGCCGTTATTTTGACATTTAAAATGCTTTTGTGTGTTATAAGGATTTTTTGCTCTTTATGAGGATTTTTTTGGTAGTTTATACAGGTTGGCGCTCCGAAATGTTGACAGGTATGGGCGGTGGAGATGGCGTCTGCAGTCGATCTGTTCTGCCGATATGCAAACTGGTAGGGGTCCAGGGTGGGGGTGGGGGGGCAGACTTTATGTGCTGCATGACTCGCTGCTCGAACCACTTCATGAGGATGGGGGTGAGTGCGACCGGGTGGTAATCATTGTAGCTGGAGGGGGTCGACTTCTTCGGGACCGGGATGATGGTGGTGGCTTTGAGACAAGTGGGGACAACAGCCTGGCTCAGTGAGGTGTTAAAGATGTCTGTGAAAACATCTGTGAGCTCCTCAGCACAGTCTCTCAGGACGCGACCAGGAATGTTGTCAGGACCTGCCGCTTTCCGTACGTTTGTTCTTCTGAGGGAACGCCTCACACTATCCTGGGAAAGCGTCAGCACCTGGTCGCCAGGAGGGGGTGGGGTCTTCTGTGCTGGGGTGTTGTTGTCTATCTCAAAACGAGCGAAGAAGTCGTTCAGGTTGTTCAGCAGAGAGATGGAGCTGTCGCAGCTGTGCGGAGAGTGCTTGTAGTCCGTGATGGTCTGCATCCCTCGTCACAGGTTCCTGGTGTCTCTGCTGTCCTTGAACTGGTTTGCAATCCTCCTTGAATATTGTCTCTTGGCCGGTCTGATGCCTCGTGTCAGGTTGGCCCTGGCGGTCCTGAGGCCCATCACGTCTCCAGCTCGATCCCGGCTCTGGCCTTCCTGTGTGAAGTTTGCATGTTCTCCCCGTGCCTGCGTGGGTTTTCTGCGGGTACTCTGGTTTCCTCCCACATGCCAAAAGCATGTGCGGCAGTTAATGGAACACTCTAAGGCACAGGTGTCAAACTCAAGGCCCGGGGGCCAGATCTGGCCCGCCACATCATTTTAGGTGGCCCGCAAAAGCAGATCAAACATGTCAGGTTCCATGATGCTTTCTAAAATGTCTATCAAAAATGTTCATTCTCACATGCAATAAATAAGAGAGATATTCTAAGCATTTTCTTGTAACCAAACCTCCCGTGATGGTAACTTAAACAAGAGTTGAATCAACAGTAATTCTTGACTTCTTGATCTGGTTTCAGTCATCACGGCCCTCCAAGGGAAATGGTAACTAAAATGTGGCCCGCGACAAAAATGAGTTTGACACCCCTGCTCTAAGGTGTGACTGTGAGCGCGAATGGTTGTATGTGTGTGTGTGTGCCCTGCGATTGGCTGGCAACTGATTCAGGGTGTCCCCCGCCTACTGCCCGAAGACGTAGGCTCCAGCACGCCCCGCGTCCCTTGTGAGGATAAAGCGGATCAGTCAATGGATACTACTGGGCTTTGGATTATAGTACATGACAGTTGGCTAATTGATTTCCGGCCACGTTACAGCTCAGCGGTTAGCACTCTGTGTTCTTGAGCCGGAGACATGGTCACGATGTGGGTTAAAAAAAAAAAAAAAAAAGCTAATAGCATCATACAGCGCTTTTGAAATTACGGACTGAGCAGCAAGTCAATCTTGCTGCAGGACGCATGTCCTTCGATAACTCGTGTTTATTATGGCAGCAGGTAACGTTCACAATTCCAACTACCTACTACTGACACATGCAAGACATGAATTTTCTTGTATTTTACCAAAATTGTGCTCGTGTTTCTACCTTAAGTCTATCTCAAACGCATCCAGCAACATGCATGCACCACTCTTTGCCTGTCTGTGCCAACTGACAAAAGTAGCATGTTAAGCTAGCGGAGGAGACTAAGGAGAATAACTGACAAGTCAACAATCACTCATATATTTTTCAAAAATCAAGAATGACAGAGTACATAGCACTCACACTAAAGCCATAACCCATAATAATCAGTGAACTGATTTAACATTGATTAAATGTTTGTGCCATTAACTCATTCACTCCCAAAGACGTTTTTAAACGTCTTTTCAGACTTGGTTCAGAATTGGCTGGTATTAAATGAGTTAAATGAAAATCAGATCAAAACCTTAAAGTAACACGTTCTGAGAACTCCAGATATAAAGCACAAGAGAATATATACTTCATAACCTTGCTGTACTTTAATCACAATCCCTCAGCAGACTTTTTAAGACTAATAACACTTTTGTATTCCAACAAGAAAAGGCATTCCAAACCAAACTTTAACAACACAACATCACTGGTAAAATAAAATAAAAATCAGTGAGTGTTAAGTTGCGAACACACCTGACAAAGGTCATTAACGGATTATTAACGTTAGCTATTTGAGTTCAAGTTTGCTAAGTCGCAGAGAGCTTCCTATGCCAAATATAGCAGTCTGACAAGGTGAAACAGAATAAATGAAAATATTATAAGATGTCAACAAAAGGCAGACAAAACAAAACCTGGACACTGACAGTTTTTACCTCTTTGGTTCAAGTCTACATCGACTATTTTTCTAAATACAACAAGGTAGTGTTCTTACATCAGAAACTTACAGCAATCCATATGTATACAGGGTGACCCAAAAAAAAAACAGGCCCGTGTACACTTTATTTGATATCTCCTTTATTTATTCACCGATTGCCCTTATTTTACAAGACCCCAGTAGGAGCTGGGACAAAGTGTTAAATTTTACTACAAGACGGGCTCGTTTAAGAAAACCCAGGACAGTTTCATGCGCCAGTTCGAATGTGAAAAGGCTCCATCCAAAAGCAGAATTCAGAACTGGGTGGACCACTTCGAGAAGTATGGGACCGTGGAGAACCTCAACGCTGCCAGTGAGTTCTCACACCTCAAACCTGTCCCAAGATTGGCTGAAAGAGAACTTCGGAGGCCGAGTGATCAGTCTCAAGACTGATTTTGAGTGGGCACCCCATAGCCCGGACCTAAGCCCCCCAGATTTTTTTCTTTGGGGCTATCTTAAGGACAGAGTCTACGCAGGGAAACCCAGAACCATCACGGAACTCAAGAAAGCCATCAGGGAGGAGATGAGAGCCATTACCAATTCAGTCTGTAAGAACGTCATGGACAACTTGGTGCTGCGCCTCAAGAAATGCACGGAGCTAAATGGAGGCCATCTAGAACATATGCTGTAGATCGTAGAAAAAAAGGCCAAAGATCCTCGTGTTTTGATGTGATGTTTTGAATATAATAAACTAGTTATGGCCAAAGTTTCATTTCATTTGGACAAAACACTAAGAAACGGGGCCTAATTAGAGTTGGGGCCCGTTTTTTTTGGGTCACCCTGTATTATGCTGTAAAACAACACTTATCTACACTTTTAGTTAACTGACTGATTTAGCTATTAATTGACCTGCTACAGGTGAATATTTATTTAACTGTATTTTGCAATTATTATGAAAATAAATTTTAAATAAATAATGTAAATTCACCATAAATTTACAGAAATCCATTACAGTGTAAAACTATTCCACCTGAGTCATGAAACTATTATATAGTTTACTTTACTTTCCCTTCATCTTCCTACATTTTCACACACAGTACTTGGCCACAGGCATGCAAATACAAACACATAATTAAATTTTATTTCCCGAAAGATAATAATTCAAAAATAATACAGAAAACATCGAGTGTATGTCGTCAGTGTCTCTGTATCCCACTGTGAGCTAAAAATGAAAAGGTCTTTGTAAAAAAAAAAAAAAAGTGAAACCTTGGCTTACATTTATTTTCTTTGACCAATTTCTCCTAAATCAAATCAATTTTCCCCACTGAAATCAATTGACACGCCATCCAGCGCCCCCCCCCCTCACAAAAACACCACAACTGTTATTACTACAAGTTATTAATGAACAAAAATGGCACCGTATTGGAAAATATAAACATTCAAAACACAATTAAAGCGACTGTAAATACTCCTGTACACAGTACCACTGCGATGTGTTTTAGCTCACAGCGGCACTACTTATCTGGGTGCATTTGCTGTCACCAAACACCAATTTGACACGGCCACTGCGTTGACAACTTCACTAAGCAATCAAATATGTGACAGACTTATCAGAAGGCAGCACTGTTAAGCAAGCGCAAAAACCTGCAGCTCCGGCTCTACATGTGTTCACAAACTTGAATTACGAGATTTACATGAGACAGTCAAATGGGTTTGCCATGTGGTTTCGATTCTTGAGGAGAGGACACGTTTGTGAGAATGAATTCACCGATGCGTGGAATGGTGCATGTTGTCTCTGTTTCGGCCACAAGTCACCTGCTTCACGTCCCCTTGTGCGCTTGGCCAGGCCTTTTTTTCCTGGAAGGGATGCAGATGTGGGAGGAAGGATAAGGCCAGTTGGTTCTATTTGCGCAGCTGGTGGGGTTTCTGAGAGGTGGACAGTTTAAGCGAGCAGTTCTACTTTGAACTTTTTTTTTTTCAAATACAGTAGTAGCCACTATGAAACGCCTTTCGAGCCTTTATTCAGAATCCTTGAGATTCCCACGTACTCGTACACTGTCCTCACTAGTAGGAGAATTTTTTTATTTTATTTTATTTTTTTACATCACTAAGTTCCACGTTTGGTACTACTGTGCTTCCGCCGAGTGGTAGGTTAAGTGGGGATTGATTTGAAACAGCGATGCCATTTTTTTCTTGTTACTCACAGAAATGATTGCTGAATTGCAAATTCTGACTTCAGCGTCAGAATTTGAGCAATGATATCACAGATGTGTCAGGTGTTGAAGGTGTGCGCATAATGACATGAAATTAGCTCACATTTTCAAGCACTTCAAGACACCAAAAGCATTTTTTTTCCTCGTCTGTACTGTACTGTACAATGGAAGCTCATCCTGTTGTGAGACACTATTATTGGAGCAACTGGTTTTGTTGAGTGTTTGCATATCTCTGCAAAGTTTATTTTTACATTCTTTTGTTTGGGCAGTGGCGGCCCGGTAATCCAGTGGTTAGCACGTCGGCTTCACAGTGCAGAGGTACCGGGTTCGATTCCAGCTCCGGCCTCCCTGTGTGGAGTTTGCATGTTCTCCCCGGGCCTGCGTGGGTTTTCTCCGGGTGCTCCGGTTTCCTCCCACATTCCAAAAACATGCATGGCAGGCTGATTGGACGCTCTATGTCCCTAGGTGTGAGTGTGGGCGTGGATGGTTGTTCGTCTCTGTGTGCCCTGCGATTGGCAACTGATTCAGGGTGTCCCCCGCCTACTGCCCGAAGACGGCTGGGATAGGCTCCAGCACCCCCCGCGACCCTAGTGAGGATCAAGCGGTTCGGAAAATGGATGGATGGATGTTTGGGCAGTGTTGAAATGCAAAGTAGTTTGTTTGTTAATATTTGATTTTTGTGCCCAAGCATCACAAACTGCATTGAACTCTTCAATATTTTATAGCAAAAAATTATATTTTATTTTGTATTATTTGGATTGACAAAACAATAGATCCATTATTCCAGAGACAATATGACGAGAGAGCTAAATCATGCAATCACGCACAGCCAAGATGTAAATCTTTTTTTTTTTTTTTTTTAATGGAGCAGCAGGTGGTAAAAAATGTCTAAAAATATGAAACGGTAAGTGCAGGACACATGCTCTTCCTTTGTTGTCTTATGCACACTTACGTCACTTCAGCCAGCTAACGTTCACATCAACATTGTATATGGCCACAAAAGTGAAGTAAATACATATGGTGGTAATCTGTCCAAATGAGACACCCTGGCGTTTTGGCGTCTTAACGGCCGCTGCGGGAAACCACAAGCCCTGAACTGGGTGGCAAAAACCTCCTAATGCCTCTCTTTTTTTCACTCACCGATCAACGTTAAAATGTTAAGGCAGCGGAAACATCTGTTACAAAAGTATAATTTAATAATAATAACTGCCAAACTGTGTTATTGCTGGACACTCTAGCCACATTACCTTGCGTCGCTCTCGTCAGATGCATTTGATTAATAAAGGTAAAGACACGTGCAAAAAAGATAGCTAGCTAGCTAGATAGCTCGCTGGATAGGTAGATCGATCGATAGATAGAAAAATGGCACCCATGCTGAAACATCCATGCTTTAAGTCTTATTTACAATAAGTTACTGATTATTCTGCTTTTTAGGCCATAATAGTCAAGACGATCAAGAGATAAATATGGGTACAATCATTTCACATCAGACCAACGCAAATGTGATTTGAATAACAAGGTTTCTTGAACTTACATGGACCGTGATAACTTTAATTTATGGAGAACAACTTCATTCACTTGTAAAACAAAACTGGTAGTTGAACTTAAAAGCTACATTTTATACCAATTAAATTTTATAGCATTATACTTTGAGCAACAAAGTAGTTGTGTTCAATCCAAAATAGAAATCCTTTCGAACAGGGGTAACCAACACAGATGGCTGTCCCTGGGTTAACAATAGTGTCGGCAACTATAGAGGCATTTGAACCGTTTCATATAAGATTCCATGGAAGCCATAATAAACTCTTTGCAAATCTAAAATGAATATAAATATTCTTTTCTTTTTTCTTGTCAAGTCTGCAACAGACAATTGTTGAACCGGGTCAAAGCGATATGTCAGCCCGTCCGCCATATTGGAGCCATAAATTCAGCAAATAACATCGTAAAACTGCGGATAACATCATAAAATCAAAAGGAATAATTCCGTATTAATCCGGTGAGTTTTTGCTTGATGATACATCTCCAAGGAGCAAGCATCTTCACAATATGCTTCACTTTGCCACATCCAATTCCACTGCAGCGTCGATGTACTCAAGAAGGTGTCTTTGTATTTGCAATGGAAAATTTGTCTATGAGAATACTTGCTTGCTATTGTTGCAAAAGCTGCCATTCAAGATGGGATGGGCTGTGCTACTTGAATTTAGGGAGCAAAGTAAGTGCTGTCTCATCTGTACGGTATGAATTGCCCACCCCCTATAATGCATTTCAAGTATCCCCCCTAAGGCTGGGCTCTGGTGACCAGTCTCCTTCTGCCGTTAGCATCTCTTCCATGCATGGATGCTTTTTTTTTTCTGCATCAATCTTATCCTGACGTCAGGTGTGCTACTGCTTTGTTCATAGAACCCTTTTAAGAGTGGTGATCGACACTCCTTGCATAATGCGAAAGACAAAAGTGCATAAAGGTGCAGAACGTAAACAGTTTCATAGCAACCCTGTGTGTTGCGGAATGTGTGTCGTCCTTCAAACCGTGCGAACACAAGTGCATAAAGAATCCTCACTACTTCTTGTTGTCATACTGTCATAGTAACTTTATGCATGCAAGCATGCAATTTTTCTGAAAATGACAAATTCATACATTCTTCAGCTCTAACACCATCACTGTTGCTGTTGAGCAACCTCCAACTGGGTCTCAAAGCGGCTTCTAAAGCCGCAGCGACCCGGGTAACTGCAGACCCAGTTGTCGGCTGTTGACTGGGAACTGTTCGTAGCCCGAAGGCACGCCCAACACCGCTTGGAGGTCGTTCCCGAGTTGGGCCACCGTTGCTGTCCGCTATGGTGCAAATGCAAAGTCGCTGCCACATCCTCGCAATTTAGATCACAGATCCCTCTAGTGCAGAGGTGGGCAAACTACGGCCCACGGGCCAGATCAGGCCCATTGGTCTTTTTAATCCGGCCTGCCGAAGGTTGGTACACAATTAAGGTTCGATGTAAATGATTGCATTCATTTCATTTGGACTTGTAATGACAGGAATTTCAATTACTTGCAGTTGCAGACCACAGGGAGAAAGGGGGAGACGAAGAGAGAGGGAGAGAGAAAGAGGGAGAAATCTTATCTACCACTTGCAGACCTCTGTCAAGCAGAAATCCCGAACCCGGTGGGGAAAAAAAAAACCTCAACGTAAGCATTAAACTTTCTACTACTATTACATTAACGATCGATTCATAACAACTGAAGTTCCGGAAGCCATACGGGAGCCCGCATTAGCGCCAACTCAAGCAACTCCCGCTCGATACGACAGAATAAGTGTGTCCGCGCCGCTATTTTCTGTCATTGGATCCAAAACGGCAACATGAAAGTGATTCTTGATTTCAGTGAGTTTTCCTGGAATTGCGAACGTTTTTAATTTCACTCATTTACATTTATGTCGTGTAAATCATGGCATCCAAATGAAGAGGAACTGTAATGACTGCGGAGTAGAAAGTGAAATGTATCTGATTAAACGAAGCGGGTTACAAACCACGAAACAATTTCCATGCTCAGAGTGAATTGCTTGTGGCTCGACGGACAGTCGAGTAAATGAACGTTTCCTGGAATGGTTTGACTGTTATCGTGTTAAAAACCTTCCGCAAACTGGACCGCTAATGAGAGAGGAGGCGAGTTCGATAGCGCTAAGTATGAGCATCGAAGACTTTGAAGTGTCCCGTGACTGGCTTCAAAAGTTCCTTGCATATCAGCTGACCAATGCTGTCATTTGTGGTGATCGAGGGGAGGTCAAGTTAGAGACAATGAGTGAGTGGAAAGAAAAGCCACCAGGTCTCTTTCTCGTCTCATTTTGTAGCAAATCGTCCGAACTTGTCTATTGTATTGTAATTGAGGACTGCAACTCCTTGTCTTGTCTGTTTTATGATGTCTTACTTCTTTGGTTCTTATTTCTCTCACCGTGGTTCTAAAGATTTTTAGAAACCTGCCTTGGGACAACGGCTGAAAAGAAGCATTTATGCTAGGTCAGGCGCATTTACACTGTTGATTCTTGTGTTGATTAATGTGAACTGTCCCAATGAAATAAATGAATACATACAGTACATAAACAAATAAATATACTGCATACATAAACACGGCTTGAAGTTAGCGGTTTTGCATCATGGTGTGTGAATCAAAATTAGCATTTTGTGAAATAAGATTAGTATCCCTTTAACCTTTGTACTGTAAACAGAAGGCAGGGAAGCCATGCTAATTGCAAAGCTAAAATTGACACGAAAATGTGAAACACAGAAATTAAGCGCTTGAGTGTTTGAGTACACTCTTCAAGTCTGTCATGGACCGTGTTAAACCGCACAGTGTACAAATATGACAAGCAAATTAGGAGCCACTCTAATATTTCTCTGCAGAGAAAATTATACACTGTTACAGGATTGAAACCGGAAATTACTTTCTGTACGTTATGCTTTATGTCTGCCGGGAGAACAAGGTAACAAGGTAAAAAGTACATTGATATATTTTTATAATTCCAGTAATGTTATTTGTTTGTTTTTACAATACGATTCTGATTTGATGTTGACTTAAGATTTGAGTACAGCTTGCCATCGTTTTCATTTTTTTAAAATTAATTTATCAATGTAGCTTTGCAAAAAGACCATACAACCCACACATGGTTATAGGTGTAGTGTTTAATAAAAGCCTTATTTCAGGGGCCTGGGTTTACCTGAAAAAAAAGAACTGCTTCTCAAATGAAGTCATTGATGAGTAAAACTACTCAATAAAGAAAAAAACGTTATTTGGAACCTTTTATAAATATGCTGTGTTTTCATTCATTCATTCATCTTCCGAACCGCTTGATCCTCACTAGGGTCACAGGGGGTGCTGGAGCCTATCCCAGCTTTTCTCCGGGCAGTAGGCGGGGGACACCCTGAATCGGTTGCCAGCCAATCGCAGGGCACACAGAGACGAACAACCATCCACGCTCACACTCACACCTAGGGACAATTTAGAGTGCTCAATCAGCCTGCCACGTATGTTTTTGGAATGTGGGAGGAAACCGGAGTACCCGGAGAAAACCCACACAGGCCCGGGGAGAACATGCAAACTCCACACAGGGAGGCCGGAGCTGGAATCGAACCCGGTACCTCTGCACTGTGAAGTCGACGTGCTAACCACTGGACTACCGGGCCGCCTATGCTGTGTTTACAGAGTACATATGTTTCTTTCTGACGTTTTGGCTGCCGCTGCTCAACCCGTATTGTTTTGTGTTTTTTGTTATTGTAAAGTGTCCTTGGGTGTCTTGAAAGGCGCTTATAAATAAAATCTATTATTATTATTATTATTATATATAAATATGTACAGTAGGTATGTGTATAGGGATGAAAAATGAAGAAACAATAAAAGATCAATGACACTCTATGCACGCTTGAATGGCTGGGTATTGGGCCAGGTTTTGAAGAAAACTCTTTTTTGCATTTTATTTCATAAGGTGGTTTTAATATAGTGAACAGAACAGAATTCTTCCTATCTTGTATTTACACATCATGGTGCTTTGATAATAAGTCTACTTTGACCAACGACCTCCATGATTACCAAGTCACATGACCGGATGATTATTGTGTGCGTATGCGTGTGTGCATGTGTGTGTTATGTTTACCTGTTGGCCATTATGAGAGTTCAGCAGCTGTAAAACATTTTAGTGCCAATACCCCGCTGCACAGCACCCTGCTGCTCACACTTTACCGCCGAGGCCAGCTTATGGCAACGTCATCATTCCTGTAACATGCTAAAACTATGATGAGCCCTGGCATGAAGTCACACTTGGTCGACATTTTGTGTTTGTGGAAACATTTTGTTTGGTCCAGCGATAAATATGATGAGCTCTTCTCGTCTGTGAGTGTCTGTCTTTCCGTCTGTTTGTTATAGACTTGAACCTCCACCATGGAGGCCCTGCAACGGTTTCAGGACTTCTGAAACCCAGGAAACGAAAATCAAGTGTCAGCAAGTTGATGTTCTGGTTAGAGCGAAATGTAAATGAGCAGAATAAACGGTTTACTCGCACAGATGTCATCCAGAGAGCATCCGGCATCATCAAATGTTTGAAATGGGGACTTTTTCCAAATGCAGAGACCTCTCAACATTTGATCATTGGGAACAGGAAGGAGGAATTTCCATTTATTTATTTTTTAAACAGAATTTGTGCAGTCAATGTAGATCAAGCGCTACAAGTAACGCCTAAGACTGTTCAGGATTACATCTCGATCGAGAAATAAAGGGCTGTACTTTTTAATTGTAAAATTGTATTTTTGAAAATTCAGGGACAACAACAATCCTCCCCAGTGGTCAATACAAGGCGCTAAAGCCCCACCACTGACTTACTTCTCCTTTCAAAACACTGGATGAATATCTATTTTAAAAGACCCTCGAAAGTCATTTTTGTGATTTGTTTCCAAGATTCATTAGATATCTGCCTGTTTAAGGTCGGTTTAAGAGGGAGGAAATTTCATCTGTGCTGTATGTCAGACATACAGCACAGTTGACAATAAAGTTGTACTTGATACTTGATATGTTTGAAGATGAGTGTTGAAGAATCAGTACAATGTATTTTGTGATTTTTTTTGGGTGGGGGACATGTAGACTTAAACTCTTTTTCACATTCTCAGTTGTGTAGAATTTTTGGGTGTGTCTAAAACATTATGTTAAACATTAAAGTTATGCACTCAGCCCCCTCGCATGAGTCAGCCGTCCCCCACTCAATGGGTCATTCCAGAATTGGAGGACATTTTACGTCCCACACATCAAATTGTCAATAATCCACATTCAAAACACTAAAACAAGTAAATTTACTTGTCTTGAGACCAAATCTAAAACGAACTAAGAGAAAGTAATGCTTAAAAATAGTTTTTAAAATACCAACTAGGTCTGGAGTGCCCCCTAAAAAGCCATTTTTCTCTTTCCCACCCCCCATGACCAAATTGAACCTCAAATAAAACACTTTTTAAATGTCAGTTTTTGATGTCATTTCTTTCGTTGCTGTCTCTTGTAACCATGGGAAGAGCGAAGGTAGTTCGTCTCTTCTGTTTTTCATCCATCCATCCATCCATCTATCAATTGATTTTCTGATCTGCTTATCCTCATGAGGGTCCCGGGGCGTGCTGGAGCCTATCCCAGTCGTCAGGGGACACCCTGAAACGGTTGCCAGCCAATTGCAGGCAGACGAACAACCATACGTGCTCACAATCACACCTCGGGAGACGATTTAGAGTGCTCCGTTAACCTGCCATGCATGTTTTTTGGAATGTGGGAGGAAACCGGAGTACCCAGAGAAAACCCACGCAGGCACGGGGAGAACATGCAAACTTCACACAGGAAGGCCAGAGCCAGGATCGAACTCTCCACCTCTGCACTGTGAGGCCGACGCGCTTACCAGTCGACCACCCTCTGTTTTTCACATTTTTATTTAAAAAAAATGGATTGAATGCCTCACGCTAACTCATACACCGCCATTATGCATATGATCAGAACAAGACATTTCTTTTGAATTTTTTTTTCTTTTATTTGCTTAAATAATTTTGTCCTCTTGGTCACCGGTAACAGCTGGCTGAAAAGGCTAGCTTTACTCCTGAGAGAAAGCTAACATTCGTCCGGGATCGCAACCCATTTACTGCGATTACATTGACAGGACTTTAAACACCAAATAAATCATGTAATAAAAATTGTACCCTTGATTTAAGATGAGCTAATCAAGTCTTTGGTAGTTTCAGTATTTTATTAAGTACTTTGTAGCCAAAATGTCTTCAAATGATTAGCTTGGGTATGGTCACTGAAAATGAACTGAAAAACATCATTAGTCACTGTAAATTCATGATTTTGCAAGGAGGTCAAGAACTTTTTCCACAAACTGTCATGTCGCTTTAAATATGTTTTATCCTTAATCAAAACCCGATTTAAAAACTGTATTTGTTCACTTTGATTGTTCGAATTATTTTATGATCTTAAAGTTGGAAAACTACGCAAAAAAGTTCGACTTTAAACAGAGGGCAATTACCGTACGGTACTTTTCCACGGCACTGTAAATGTGTTGGCCGTGTGGGTTAATCCATTTTCCGATCTGCTTTATCCTCCCAGCCTATCCTAGCCGTCTTCGGGCAATAGGCGGGGGACACCCTGAACCGGTTGCCAGCCAATCGCAACACACAGACAAACAACCCTCCGCGCTCACACTCATAACTTGGGGCAATTTAGAGTGTTCAATCAGCCTGCCATGCATGTTTTTTGGAATGTGGGAGGAAACCGGAGTACCCGGAGAAAACCCACGCAGGCCCGGGGAGAACATGCAAACTCCACACAGGAAGGCTGGAGCTGGGATCGAACGCACGACCTCTGCGCTGTTTGTGGATTAAGTTTTCGCTTAAATAATATCAAGCGAACCATGAATTCATATGAAAGACTTCAATTAGAGTCGACTTACTAAACGTTGACTTGCAGTCTTCATAAAATTCTACTGAACAAGTGTGGAAAATTCTGTCTATTACATTGCAATGTCAATTTGAATTTGAGTAATAGTTCTTCACCTTTTAGCATCAATGACAGTTTGGAGTCTTTCGTGATAGTTGCAACTATTTTCACGGTTGTTTGGGATCTTCCAAGACACTCTGATGGCCACAGCAGGAGCTTGCCTTTTTTTTTCTGCTGGAGCCAATGGTCAACTCAGCCTTGTGTTTTCAACAATTCTCATGCTGAAAATTCCAATGCGCAGTTTTCATTTATTGGTTGTAGCGACATGGTTATCCGGAGACATTTTGAAACTGTTTTGTCTATGTGGCTGTCCCATTTCTGAGATCTAGAGCGTGGACGCTTTGTTTTGAACAACAACTAACATACCTACGAATAGTGCATCAATGTTTAAGGCTTGTCACCTGACCTTATTTAACATGCACAAATAATGATAACCTGTAACCTGACCACCGTCCCTGAAATGGTTTATAAAAAAAACAAACAACAACAAAAAACAAACAAAAAACCCCCACAACAAACAGGTCAATGTTGCATTCAATATATTTATTTATTTATCATTTCCTTTTCAAGCACATTTTCCCCGTACATGTGAATATTTCCAAGAAAAAGGTAGAGTGAGATCAAAGTGCTGACAAATGGGGGATGGGGAACCCCCACCCCCTCAAATGGTCGTCGTAGTTATCACGGCGACAAAAACCTCTCTTCCAAAAATAAAGTTAAGTGTGACATGTATATGTCCACCAGCACTCACACACACACGCGCACACGCACACGCACACACACAGCTGCTGCAAAAAAAATACAACTCTTGAGAAAGTTCTCATGGTGTAAAACCACTGACCATCCATCACCACCACCTAGCGAGCAAAACAAGACTATGTGGGCGCCACCTGCTCCTCAGAGTATGCACAACGGAAGCAGCGATATTTAACACTGACAAATTTACAGCAGAAAAAAAAAAAAAAAGATCAGAAAACTAACAAACAAAAAGGCACTTTAACCCTCACGTAAATTTCATTTATGCCTCATGGCGGGCTTACTGGCAGACACCTTCAGTCATCAGAGACAAATAGCGTAAACACAAATACGGGCCACGTGGTTTCTTCCTTCAAGTTTTCTTGGCACTTAAATTGGCAAATGCTCGCCACGAGGCGCAGCATTTACACCTGCCTGCGAACACAAGCAAAAACAATGAGTCATCACTCAGTGATCGCCAACCAAAGAGCACCACAAGGCTATTCTAACAAAGCTAAGATGGGTGTGCGAGCAAACAAATCTCTCCAACTCACAAGAGTGAGCTGCCAAGATTGAGAGTCCCTTACATTAGCTTGAGGGCACTCTAAATCGATGCACCCACCCAAAATTAAGGTTAAAAAAAAAAAGCAATGGGGGCGGGGATAATCAATCCCTGAGCAATTGCTCGTTAGCTTATTTACCTTCTTCATCGGCTAGATAGGACAAAGATTCCTCAGGGGGTACAGGAGGGGTGAGTGGGTGAGGGGGACAAAAAGAACAGGACGAAAAAATAAAACTAATAAAAATGAGCTCCAAACACCCACCAGGATTTTTCTAAATGGGGCATTACGCTAACACGGGTTCGTTGAAAGGGTCCGAAAAGAAATGACAACCTGCCTCTCCCAAGCATCACGAGCCAACTCTATCACCTAAAAATTAAAAGCGAAAAAAAACAAAAACAAAAGAACCCTTGTTGGTCCAGAGTGGGAGTGGGCAGCATGTCACTGGTTTGTTGGAAAGCACTCGGCAAGGTACAGCGAGCCAGACGGAGGGGCAGGGCAGGGGGAGGGCGGTGGGCCACCCGCACCCTCAACTTCAGATAAGAGTTGCTGCCGGTTATCTGGGGCAAACACGGGCGGAGGCGGCAGCGTACTGGTAGAGGCAAGCGATTCTGAGAAAAGGCCAAGGCCCATGTTGGGGACAGTTGGTGCTGCGGGCCGTTTGGGTGGGGGGGGGGGATCGCTGCCCCTTGCGTAACAGGCCAACACACAGGGGTCGTCGACACCGCTTTACAATGCTAATAATAATAGCACGATGTCATCAAGCACACCTGGTATCTTTACCCATGACCACACATGGAGGTCAGGCAGCAAGCCCCTCCTCTTCACTCCAGTGAAGACTGAGTGAGGATAATTATAGAAGCAGGCTCTGGTTGCAGGGCCAGCGTGGGGACTCGCCACGTGCTTCTGCATGGAAGGCCCGAGTAGGACCGCGGAAGCCACGCGCCTTTTGGGTCTGGAACGCCACAACACAAAAATCAAGCTGTGTGCTTTGTGGTCACAAACTCGCGTTGTCATGATTAATCATTTCGATGCCTCTGCTTGAAGGTGCCGACACAAGCACAGGCATGAAGTTACGAACGCAGTGATACGCGGTCACGTGACCAAGATCAAGTCAACTGAGCACATTCAAACAGATTTTTTTTTTAAACATTACAGGCACTTGTTTTTTTTCCTTTTCTTCTTAGTGCACCTGTGAGATTTCAAAGTCAAAAATTGAATTAAAAGAAAATTGATTCCTCATAATATACCAGATTCACCAACCCTTTTTTTTTTTTTAAATTTTGGGTACACCTTATTACACTTTCCCATAGATAGCATTTTTCAACATTTTCCACCTTTTTTGTAATCAAAGGATGAAGGAAAAAAAGCAAAAAGCAAAAAAAAAAAAAAAAAGCCAAATTGAAGGCTTCATTGCCATCAACAGCCCTTTAACCTTTTAAGGGGTGGTCGGCATCCAGAAAGAAAGAAAATTGGAAATAACACTTAAAAATATCACATTGATGCATCGGAAGAGAAGGAACGCCAAAGGGTTCCCAAAAAATGAAAGGCTTCATTCAGAAAATGTGACCTTCTGTTGTCTCATTTTTTTTCTCTCTTTTTTTTGTGCCCCCCCCGCCCCCGGGTCAACCCGTCAGTTGCACGGCAGCCACGTGGGAATGTTCTGGTTGGCCACATAGTAGTTGCTGAAGTTGTGGTCGCGCACGTACGGCGCCGGCTGGTAGTAGCAGGTGACGCAGGAGGCGTCCGGTATGGCGTTCTGCTCGGCGAGTACACGGAAGGCCATGAGCGAGATGAGGTGCAGGGTCTGGCGCCGCTCGTGGCCCATGAGGCACACGGTGCTCTCGTTGACCACGCGGCGCAGGATCATGAGGTAATCGTACTTGCTGGACTCCTCGCCCACAAAGTGGCTGTGGAGGTACGCCTCCACTTTGCGCTGCTGCTCGCCGATGTCGGGGAAGTCGATGAAGAAACGCGAGCACATGTAGCGCTCCAGGCCCTTGAACTCCTCTTCGCTGGCGGGCCGAAAGTCACGCACCAGAAGGTTGCAGTACTTGAGCAGCCCGCCGCCGCGAATCTCCTCGGGACGCTTGGTGGCGATGAGCTTGTCGCGCAGGTGGCCCAGTGCCACATCAAAGTCGCCGTACACGCTCTCGCCGTTCACCGCCGGGTGGTGCTCGGGCGACATGGGTTTGGCGGCGGCATCGCCCGCCGCGTAGAAAGCCAACACCGAGTCCAAAACGATCTGGAAGGAGTCGACGCTGAATTCGAACTGGCGGCGGATGCGGTCGACGAACTTGAGCTCCACATTGCGGCCGTTGTTGTTGGACAGCGAGATAAGGCTCCAGCGGTCCTGCTCCGTGTTGACCTTGACCAGCTTCTGCACGTAGGCCTCCTTGAGCGTCGCCGGTGTGATCTTCTCCTTGTTGACGCCCTCAGGCAGGAAGTCCAGCAGGGTGCCCAGCACCACGTCGCGAATGAGCCGGAACTCGGACTCGTGCGGCAGGTCCACCCTGAAGATGACGTCCAGGTCCTTGTAGCTCCAACCCAAGTCGCGCACCAGCACGTGGCTGGCCGTCGAGCCGTTCAAACGCACGTCCTTCACGCAGACGCCGCTCAGAGTCAGGCTGGAGCGCACCCGGGCCACGATGTCCTTCAGACGCACCTCCAGCGTGGGGAAGTTTCCGCGGCCGTGGACCGGCACCACCTCGCTCAGGACCTCGTCCAGGCAGTTCACTTGCTCCCATGACAGAACGCTGACGGCGGCGCTTGTTGCCACTTTGGCGGCCATCTTCTCACGTTTATTTTAGCTGAGAAGGAAGCGGAGACGTGATTGGAACTTTTCATTTTGACTTTTGAAATTCTGTTTTTTTTAATTGGTTTTCTTTATTTGAAAAATACTAAGACGCACACACACTCGCGCATTTATATTTTTGCTATAGTTTTACTTTTTTAAACATAAAATGTGGTTTTAGTTATTTTAATCAATTGAAAAAATGTTTTTTTTTATTAGGTGTCGTTACCTTGCTTGATATAAACCAAAGCAGATCCATATTGGTACCTTATCAAATGGCCCAATATATGAGATTTTCCGGAGTTAAAAGTAAGCAACTTTCTGCACAATTACAATTCATAAAAACTCATAGATTTTTCGACACTCTCGTTACATTTAGTACGCAACAATGTACAACGTTTACTTATATAAACAATGACACTGTGCCACTTTTGGACAACTGCTGTAAATGGAGTCAGTCGATGGTAAAAATAATCTGCCGTTCAGCCGAATTTTGGGCGATCTGTGAAGGGCTATAATGTGCCCATTAAATGGTCAAGCCCAAAATAAGAATTCGGGAAAACCTGCCGTTACATGCCGTTCCCTTATTACAGTACACTTAGTGGAATAATGAAATGGCAAGACAAACACAAGCTGCAGTGTTGCTCTGCAATCAATCATCTTATTCTGTTACTTTCAATGCATTTTTCCCAAAGGTCAACAGCAGTGGTTTTACTTTTATTTCATTTCAACTTAGCTTCCAAATAAAAGGAAAGTTAGGGGTAATAAAATGTTGCCTATACTTGCCACTAAACCCCCATATCATGAAGAAATAATTGTTCCGACTGATGAGATTAAAAAAATGGTCTGAGCCAGTTTGCGCAGCAATGTATGAATACTGTACATTGTCACACAGCATTTGACCCTTCCACGGTGCAAAGACAAGTAAAAAGCCCCAAAACTTTGACAAATTTAGCACTTGATTATTTTATATTGTACCTGTATTTATGGCATAGCCTTTTCATTTGCATATTTACTAAAATTATGACTGTACTACTGCATCATCAATGATTGGCCATATCGGCTTGAGCAGTGTTTCCAAACATACAAAATGGAGGAAGCCTCATGTTGTTGCAACACACCAGAGTAGGGGTGGGCGATCAATATCAATTGACATCACGATAGACACGTGAGCGATATCAATAGAATATACTTTCGATAACATGTTTGATAGGAAAAAAAAATCTGAAAGCAAACCCCGATAAAGCATTGTGTGCGTTGTCGACGGCCCGCAGCGCTCTGCAAACACAGAAGCAGCAGCACACTCCAGCAGAATGAGACAGCGGCATTAAGTTTGTTCAAATATCTTCAAAAAGGCGTTTGATCTTTATATTGACAGTTGTTTTGAATTATGAAAGATGAAGTACTATATGTTCAAATAAAGTGACCTAAATTCAATGTTTTCCCAACGTTTATTCAATAGTTAAAAGAAACAAAAAAAAGTAATATATCGATATTGACCAATATGAAATATTTATATTGTTCTACACTTTTCAGTCATATCGCCGAGCCCTACCTCTATGAGTGCCAGGATGTGGCATTCACACAACAGCAGATAGCAACATAGATTGTGTTATTTCTGCACCGCGGATGAATTTTTGAACGTGTCAGGAACCATTGCCGTCACCGTAATGATTGTTTAAGGACGAGTGTAATGCTTGTTGAGGAGAACATGACTGTAAATTGACAACTGTAAATTCACTCATGTGGTTGATTTGATGCGATTGTGTTGACTTACTATTATACATTTTCGTCTTTAGCGTGACGCAAGTGCATTTCAGCGAGCCACCACCGTTTGCTCAGGAAATGGCTTCTATCAACAAAGGTACTACAAAATTTGTCATCATTCTTGATATTTTCCTCCCCATAAAAGTTTAAGAAATATTGTTTGGATTACATTTGCATTGGACTGTTATGGAATTAGTGCATTTACACACACACACACACACACACACACACCTCACAAAAAGTTAGGCATGTTTGACTTTTGGGTGAAATTTCAGGACGAGCCTAAAATACATTCAAATATTTACAGGGGAACTTAATGTGACCTTCTCTAAGCTTTTCAATGCGTATGTCCAACTGCTCTGACATTCCTGCGTGGAGTTTGCATGTTCTCAACGTGCCTGTGTGGGTTTTCTCCAGGTACTCCAGTTTCCTCCCACATTCCAAAAACATGCATGGCAGGTTAAGGGAACACTCTAATTTGTGCGAAAGTGTAACTGTGAGTGCGGATGATAGTATGTCTATGTGTGCCCTGCGATTGGCTGGCAACCAGTTCGACATCTAACAATGGATCAACAGTACCATGCCTTTGTCATGCTTTAAACAGGATGTTCTCAGACAGAAGCGGCCACCGAGTGTCACACAGTGTCATCAACAGGTTGCAACAGAGATATAGAGACTGGAAGAGTCACAGAAAGATGTAGAAGTGGACATCCTTTGGGGCCACATTGCATGCTGATGACCGCGCTATTGTGAACAATGCCCTGAGAAACAGGATGATGAATGCCAGTCGACTCCAGGCACGTTTGAGGGAGGTGAGAGACACCCAAGTGTCATGTCAGACCATTCGAAATAGTTTACATCAGCCCGCTCTGCATGCTAGACGACCTGCAAGGGTGCCCGACCACACTACCAGGCACAGGTGTCAGCGTCTTGCATGGGCCTGGGCGCCCCAGTGCGATTCTCTGATGTAAGACGATTCACGTTGAGCAGAAATGGTGGCCGCCACGTCAAGGAGAGCACCCCAGAACCTCAATGACCTGATGGCTGCCCTTCAAGAAGAGTGGGATGCCCTGCCTCAGCAGACGATAAGTTGACTTGTGAACAGCATGATATGTCGTCAAGCTGGAATTGATGCTCAAGGGAACATGACGAGTTATTGAAACTTTGACTTTTTTTGTTGTGGTGTACACCCATTAACTTTTGTTAATTTTTTTTTTTTGTTTGTTTCAATGAATTGCTTGAGATGAAGAAATCACCAGTGCATCCTTCGACTTAAATTTCCTACTTTCACGGTAAACTTTCTACATTTTGCATAAATTTCACTTGAAAGCCAAATATCCCTAACTTTTTGTGAGTAGTGTGTGTACACACACACACACACGCACACACACACTTTGATTCTCTCTCTCGCCACACACACACGCAGACACATGCACTTGCAGAAAGAGGACTTATTCTCTTTAATGAACGGGTGGAGCAACAGGTTCCTTGTACATTCTACCATCTACTCTAAGAGCATTTAATTTTCCATGTGCATTTTTAAATGACTCTTTCGGATGTCGGAAATCTTTCATAGAAATTTGCCCCCCTATCAAATTGGCCTTACTTTTAATGGTGGTAGACGTTAGCACTTTGTAAGATTTTCTTTTAAAACGGTCCACTGGATGCCATTAAAAGTATACAATACATGCTGTATCTAACGAAATGATCTCCGAGTGTCGTCAGTCATTTTGCTGGCACGTCAATCAAAAAAAAAAGGTTTCGTTTGAGTGTGTTTGAATGGTAGCCAATGAGAGCAGCGTTAATCCCAAGTGTAAATAGGGTTTCGCAATATTTGATTTCACCCGTGTGTAACAGCATCACCCACACACCCACCAGAGTGAGTGAGGCTTCCAGAACAACTCGAGCGCTCGGTCCATTATGCCACTTTTCCAGAGTCTTCCTTAAAAACACGCGTACACGCACACACGCACGCGCACAACCGCATCCAAAATTAACCAGCCGGGCTCGAGTGAAAATAAGCTACATTTAAATCGTACAAAGCTTTGGTCGCCCGCAAGAAAAAAAAAAGTGTTTAAAACGCCACATCGGTAACGTCAACAAGGTGGGTAGCAGGTTTGCTAGTTATTGAGTTAGCGAGTTAGTTCTGAAGTTAGCTCGCCCATATGGCGACACTCGGCACCGGACATTTAACGCAGCTGTTTGGCATCAGTCCACAAGACAGCGGAACGAAACGTTACAATCACGTCAACCGCTCCAAACATACGTTTTTAATTGAGACTCATTCTGGTTTTAATTTAGCCGGACCAAAAGAAACACAAAACAAGAGATGGGAGAAATACCTACGTTTTCAAGAGTTCCCCGCGGTTATTCAAGGGTGTGTGCGGAGGTGTAAAAAGAGGCAGAAGATATTACATTTCCTTCGTGCATTCGCAGAAGCCAGCATTAGTCCACGCAGGCTTGTGACACCGACACGCGTCCAGGCCAGAAAAGTTCGCTCTTTACAGCGTCCTCCCAGTTGTTGGAAGTGCAGCGCTTTTATAGAACCGTGGCACGACAGAGTGGATCAGATGAACATCCGCGCAATGATAGAGTCCCACGGTGACCTACTTGTTCTGAGTGTGTGCGTGTGTGTGTTTTGATTTGGCTTCTCAAATTGAAAAAATAACTCAACAAAGCTATTAAATGAAATGCAATATGTATGAGATTTATTACAACGCGATTTTAGTGATGTGTTTCTGTTTGTATCAGTGTGCCTTATGAGTACGTTGATTGGTCATCCGTGTTTTGCGTTGCTATGCGACTGGAGCAGGTTCCAACTTTACTCTAGAGCTGGCGATTTCTCCAGTTGATGGCATATTTTGTTGTCTAACATAGGTATACATCTTTTGAAAATTGAGAGGAAATATTCATAAGGGAGATGTTGATGGGCGAGCATGTTTGTTCACGAGACTTCACAATGGTTTTTTTTTCTCTACAGTAATTCTCGTTATTACACAGTTCATATTTCACGGCTTCGATGTTTCACGCATTTTTTTCGTGCAGTTTTTTAAAAATATAATTGTGTACCACATTCTGATTGACTAAGGAGCTGTAGACTAATGACAAGTCTCCCTCCTCATCGCTGAACAGCTTGCAAAATTTTCTCCATGACAAACCCCTCAATGTCAAAGAAACGTTCTGTACAGTATTTCTAAAAACTGCTAGTTGTTTGTCAGAAAACATGAATTTTTCTTGGTTTTTTTATGCTTGGGCGTGAAAAAAAAAGGTTTAATTTTTGGTTTCATTCAATACAGTATTATATTGTACACGTGATAATTCTAAAAAATAAAGATGACTCCTTCACAGATTTCATTATCACGGGTTCTTTTTGGAACATAACCCCTGTGATAAATGTCGGATGACTGTATATCAGAATCAATCATCTTTATTGGCCAAGTATGTAGAACACACAAGGAATTTGTCGATTGATTTCAATTTATTTTGTTTGGTTGTGGTGTACTGTAGTTCAACGTCTGTATGTTGGTTTATGAGCAAAATGACCTAGTAAACGTGAGCTTGCCCATCATCTTAACCATATACCCTACATAAACAAACTCATGATAACCCAAATAAAAGTAATTTCATTTATATTAATGTAACCTACTCATAGATGGCCTGGGATGGAACGGTCCATCCGTCCTGGACAGACGCCCATTTTGGGCACAGAGAACGGAGGATGAGAAGCTTTTTAAAAAGGACACACTAAGCAAGGACGTACCTGTAAGTGGGTTTTCGTCCATCCCTTTAATGATTCCTAACCGACTTATGTACCTATGGACACCCATTTTACCAACAACTGACAGAAACAGGCCCAGTCTGTCTTACGTGTGTAATCCGGCAATACACTACTTCAGACCAAATGTGACACCCCGCTTGTCTTGTGCGTGTTGACCACGTTTGTATGCGGGAGGGAGTGACTTCACTTTGCTTCAAGGAGACAATAGGAGGAGCCCTCGTTCTCCGTCCAAGTTTACACTCGCCAGACATTCTGGTAACCGACGGTTTTTGTGTTGGCAGCTTAATGCTATCTTGAGTGACACTTAAACAGTTGTAAACAATTCAATCCAGCCAGTAAAGAAACCCGGATGTGTTGAATGTGTCTCGATGCCTGCCCGCCCTCCAAGATGCATATGCCCTCCCATTTGAGGCACGGATTTCTAAAACTAAAGTTTTTAATTATTATTGTGTTATTTCAACAATTGGTTTCAGTTGTTATTGATGAGGGTGGGGTGGCCCGGTGGTCGACTGGTTAGTGTGTCGGCCACACAATGCAGAAGTGGAGGGTTAGAAAAATTTGGATGACCACCGATCGCAGTTTTGGCACATTAGGTGATATTTAAATTCCTACATTAAGGTTTAAGGAAAAGTGTATTCGAGTTGTTGACTGTGGTTGAAAATATTTCATGATTCAAAAATATTAAAATGAATGTTGTTCCTGTCGGTCGTCATTCATTTTGTTACACCGTAGCCTGATCGTGTGGTAAAGATACACAAGTAACTACATGAGGTGTTGTTGTGTAATGTGTACGTGAATGCTGGTCACACTGAAAGAACATCCTCCTCTTCGGAATGGTAACATGAAACCAGCAGTGGAAGTGTGTGTGTGTGTGTGTGTGTGTGTGTGTGTGTGTGTGTGTGTGTGTGTGTGTGTGTGTGTGTGTGTGTGTGCATGTGCGTGTGAGGGGTAGACCGAAAAAAGGGGTTCTACATCACTTGAGAGTCAGCAGAAGAGGAAGCGAACCAGCAGCATGGGAAATCCTTGACTATGTAGAGACCGTCGATTGTCTTCTCTTTCATGTTGTGCTGCTAATACAATAAAAACCATTTATACCACATTGTTTTCAACTCACAAAATACAAAACATGACATTAGGTGCACATTAGGTTTTGATAAGAAAACCTTTATTTATCTTACAAGGGAGAAATTCCCAATATACAGCAGCAACATTATGAAAGGCAGAAGTAGAAGAACAAAAATCATATAAATATGAATTATAAAATATAAATATAAGCATATTAAAAATGGGTGAGTGGGGGTGAGTCCAGGTTTTCAGGTGTTAATAGCCTGACAGCAGTCGGCAGGAACGAGCGGCGGTACCTCTCCTTCTTGCAGCGCGGATGTGTCAGTCTCTGGCTGAAGGAGCTGCCCAGCGCTGTCAGGGTGGCCTGGAGGGCCTGGGAGGGTCTGTCCATCATAGCTTTTAGCTTAGCTAGCATCCTCCTGTTGCCCACCTCCTCCAGAGTGTCAAGGGAGCAGCCCGGGCCAGAGCTGGCCCTCCTGACCAGTCGCTCCAGTCTCTTTCTGTCCCGGGCCGAGATGCTGCCTGACCAGCAGACTATGCCATAATGGATGGCCGAGGCCACCACCGAGTTATAGAAAGTCTTAAGGAGTGACCCCTGAACTCTCAGTTTTCTGAGTAGGAAGCGCCAGCTCCGCCCCTTCCTGATCTGAGCGTCCGTGTTGTTAGACCAGTCTGGTTTATTTTTGAGAAGAACACCCAGGTACTTGTAGGACATACCTGTAGGTGTCAAACTCAGGTCCTGGAGGGCCGCTGTCCTGCATGTTTTCCAAGTCTCCCTGTTGCAACACACCTGGTTCAAATGATCAGATCATCAGCAAGCTCTGCGGAAACCTGACATTGAACCTGTTCATTTGAATCAGGTGTGTTGCAACAGGGAGACTTGGAAAACATGCAGGACGGCGGCCCTCCAGGACCTGAGTTTGACACCTATGTTGTAGGAGGTCACCCTCTTTCTGTCCGTACCCTGGATGTTCATCGGTGCAGGTGAAGACAGTTTCCTGCAGAAATCCACAACCAACTCCTTAGTTTTCCTGGGGTTGATCTGGAGGTGGTTCTGCAGGCAACATACCATTATTTTTAGTAGGCTGTATAACACTGTCCAGCTCCGGCCTCCCTGTGTGGAGTTTGCATGTTCTCCCCGGGCCTGCGTGGGTTTTCTCCGGGTGCTCCGGTTTCCTCCCACATTCCAAAAACATGCATGGCAGGCTGATTGGACGCTCTAAATTGTCCCTAGGTGTGAGTGTGGGCGCGGATGGTTGTTCGTCTCTGTGTGCCCTGCGATTGGCTGGCAACTGATTCAGGGTGTCCCCCGCCTGCTGCCCGGAGATGGCTGGGATAGGCTCCAGCACCCCCCGCGACCCTAGTGAGGATCAAGCGCTTCGGAAAATGGATCGGAAAATGGATGTATAACACTGGTCTTTTTGTTTTATTTTATTTCTATCCCAATTCCCAATCAGTTATATGACAGTGAACCTGAATGCCACTTAACCTTGAAATATCTACATGGGAAATTTGACAGCAATCTTTTGAACAGGCGCTACAAAGTTTGTGTATAGTGAGGCCTGTATCTACTAAATTCTCAGGACATTTTATTTACCCGTTTTTTTTAAAAATGGGACAGTGGTAAGTGTTCAAGCAGGATTTTGAAACAGCCCTGAAAGCTGTCTGCACTCCCATCGCATTGTCCCTGCACCTGTTGGTCTGTGAAGGGTCGTGGGGAATAAAATCGAAACGGTGAATGAGTGAAACAGCGAAAGATGATCATATCAACAACTCACAAGGAGCAGAACGCATATGCCGCTTATCACCGCCCCACCGACACACACATACACGCACACATTTTAGGGGAATAGGACATTACATTGCTTCACAGTAGATCGTTTTTATCTAACCGGTCATCCATCCATCCATTGTCCGAACCGCTTAATCCTCACTCGGGTCGCGGGTGGAGCAGAAGCCTATCCCAGCCATCTTCGGGCAGTAGGCGGGGGACACTGAACCGGTTGCCAGCCAATTGCAGGGCACACAGAGACGAACAACCATGCGCGCACACACTCACACCTAGGGACAATTCAGTGTGTTCAATCAGCATACCACGCATGTTTTTGGAACGTGGGAGGAAACCGGAGCACCCGGAGAAAACCCACGCAGGCCCGGGGAGAACATGCAAACTCCACACAGGGAGACCGGAGCTGGAATCGAACCCGGTACCTCTGCACTGTGAAGTCGACGTGCTAACCACTGGACTACCGGGCCGCCCCTCTAACCGGTCATGTTAAAGAAAAAAAAAAAAAAAAAAGTCCATTCCATTTTCTGTGAAACATCAGTTAAGGATTAATCATCATCATTATTAAAGTGAGACGGGTGTTTGAAATTAGCTTATTTCGCAATAGCCAATTATCATGAGGATAATCTTGGCCTTGGTTAAAATTGACTTGGAACGTACAATGCGGGCATGGTCAATAAAAAATTAAAAAGTGTAAAAACATTGCCTGCACATTTGATGAAGGTTTTATCATTGACTATAGTTGGAAACTGGAATAGATTCACTCTAATTTTCATTACTTCCAATGGACCAAGCTCCATTAACATATTAAACGAGTGCACACAAGCACACATTCATAAGACCAGGCGCAAACACAAAGTATCCATTCGCGGTTGCACTGTGACCTTATCTGTTCTCGGTAACTGAGTCAGGCCACGAACAGCTCACAACTTCCTGTGACATCACTTTCTTCTAGTTCATCTTCTTTTATCACAGCAGTTTTGTTTTTTTACTTCCTGGTGCTCCATGCTCATAAAAACATGGTGCACGCCTCAACTTGATGAAAACATTAAGTCTATAATCATTATAATTAAGGTGGTATTTTGGCACAAGTGGTTAGTGTACGACAAACAAAGTATCCTGGTGCAATGTGAAAACAGACGTACGTATTATAGGATTGACGTACAGGACCACAACAGTTGGATTCAAGGCTGGATTTTTACTGCCCATAAATTTTGTAGGACAGGGAAGATATGCAGTAGTAGCGAAAAGGCACTGTGGGAAAGTCCGCATGGTAACGCACCTGTTGGCAGCCCTCACGTCATAGAGAAGTCTGCGTTGTCACTGCCAACTGGTTGGGGCATCTGCTGAGTAATTTCGAGATACAGGGAACTTCCTGGAAGCCAGTTTGTACACAATGAGACCAAAAGTATTAAGGCTAAAACCACATACGCTGAATTTGATTTTGAATTGAAACAAAAGACTTTCACTTAAATATCTCGTGATATACCCGCATAATAAACATTAAAACTCTTTATACAAAATTTGCCTTTTGAGCGGCAATTTGTTTATGGTGCCCCCTTCATGCCCAAAAAGATTAAAAAAAAAAAGTAAAAGATAAATTATGTGATAAACATTAATTCTACTGTTTTGAAATGATAAATGTTGAACATATTGTTTTGTTACGTTTATGCTGGTTAAAGGTCAGAGTGCCTTTTAAGAATGTTTTTTTTTTGTGGTGGGGGGGTGCTATATTGTGTATACATTTTGTAGCATAAGGAACCGTCGACTATAAGATAAGATAAGATATCCTTTATTTGTCCCGCAATGGGGAAATTACAGTATTTGTGGTTCACAAGTCAAGAATTGATCTACGTATTTGTAATATTTATTCTGTGGCGCTTATCCTGAGCTATTCGCGGAATCTGTATTTTTGGGCTCTTCCTGTGACCCTCGCTAAAAGGAAAGTATTGTAGGAATTGATGTCAAAGGAGTATGTTCAAACAATGCATCTCAAATGTTCTAACATCTTCGACTGCTAGGGAGGAGGTAAGTTTAGCGTGGGTTGTAAGGAGATGTGAAGTATGTTTTTGCTCTGCTGACTGGGTATTCAAAAGTTCAACTGAATATTGAGGTCTCCAAATGGTTTCACAGGTGCTATTTTCACAGGTTATTTACAGGCTATTTTTACAATGGCCAGCATCCTCGCACCTGCGGTACATTTTTCATTATCAAATCATATGGAAGAAATACATTTTTCTGAGTTTTAAATCATATTTAAGTGCTTTGGGATCAAAGTTTATGCTATACTTAGGGTAAAGCACATGTTTTCAAACTCGTGGCCCGGGGCCCCAGATCTGACCTGTAACAGCATTTGATGTGGCCCACGAAGGCTAATTACGTGCACCAACTTAATAACTCTTGCAAATATTTTTCCCTTTAACAACAGAGATGTTAGAGATGAGATATTGCAAGTATTTTTTGTTACTAATCCCCCTTTACAATAATTTGAAAATGAGTTGATTTATTGACTGATCTGTGATTTCAACAGTCAGCCCGGTGGCCTCATGAAGCAGAGTTGCAGGACTTGATTCTGGCTCCTGCATTCCTGTGTGGATTTTTTCATGTTCTCCCCGTGGCTGTGTGGGTTTTCTCTGGTTTACTCCCGCATTCCAAAAAACATGCATGGCAGGTTAATGGAACATTCTATATTGTCCCTACACGTGATTGTGCTCACGAATGGTTGTTTGTCTGTGTGTGCCCTGCGATTGGCTGGCAACCAGTTCAGGGTGTACCTCGCCTGCTGCCCGAAGACAGCTGGGATAGGCTCCAGCATGCCCCATGACCCTTGTGAGGAGAAGCGGATCGGAAAATGGACGAATGGGTGATTTCAATACTAGTTCCCCAGCAAATTGTTGTGTTGTGATAATATAAGGCGATTATACACTTACTGCATTTAGCCAAAAAAATGAGTGTGACACTCCCGGACTATTATTACAGGCAATCTTTTTTTGTGGCCAGGTTCAGTTCTTGACTTCTGAGAAAAGTGGGAGTGTAAAATATATTTAAAAAAACCCCATAACATCCTAAGTAAGACTAAAATGTGAAATAGAATGAAACAACCTCATTTATCTAAGTGTATTTGTCATTGCAAGACAAGTTTAAAAGCAAACATCACAGATTTACCAAAGCCAACATTCACACCATCAAAACAACTCAAATCCCTCCTCACTTGTAGCAACAACTTTATTGAATTTTGTGTTGACTTTTCAACATATTTACACACACCTTTTCTTTGTAGTGAAGTAAAAATACAAAGAGAGAACACAGCCCACTCATTGGTTGGCTCGCTGTGGCCACATGGTTGACAGGATTCTGAAAGCGATGAACGAGGAAGGTATGTGACGTCATGAAAATGAACGCATACTTCAAAATGGATGCACTTCCTCCAAATTAAGAAATAGTGGATTTTTTTTTTAATTTTAAATAATTTAACAAACAAGAAAATCCCTAAAATTTACATTTGCACACAGGGATCCCAATAATGCATGGTGTCACTATCTAACTGAAAATATATTTCTCAGAATTTTGGATTTTCTTTTCATCTGAAACGCCAGGAAAGGTCATTTGTCATTTAAAAAAACAAAACAAAACAAAACAAAAAAAACCTCAGAACATCTGGGGATACATGCTTTTCACTGAAAAGCGACAATGTGTAGCCGTTTTTTTTTAACAGTCACGGCTCGATTCAGTTTGCATTAAAAAGTCACATTCAGAAAATCCCATTAACATTTTAACTGTAACGTCGTCATTTCAGTCCTGCGTCAATCCGTTTCACTTCACAGTTCTGAACTTGAAGCCCCCCCCCCCACCCCCCAAATAAAAAATGGCAATGGCACAACTGTGTCACATCAGACGATAAGGCTTAATTAAGAAATCAAAATCATTAAAACAGGACAAAAAAACCCCAATGGTTATTCAGCTCAATTCAAGACTTACCTACATACAACAATCACTGAATGTGATTGAAACTCAATCAGGTCTGCAACTAATGAGTATTTTAATAATCTGATATTTTCTATATTATTTTGTTGATTCATAAATGGATCCGATTTTTAAAGAAAAAGCTTTACTTTCCAACCCCGTATTAAAAAACAGGACATTATTTCAAATTGATTCCAGAAAATGCACACATTAAGATTGAGTTAATGCTTTGGTCTATAACATGTCAGAAAATAGTTCATCGCTCTCTTCCAAAGTACAAGCAAATGTTTGCAAAAGTATGATTTTGACTCAACGTAATACAGTCAAATCCACAGTCCTATTTTTTTTCCCCCTCATCGATCTTTGAATTCACCTTCAAGAAAGGTTTTGCCAAAGCAACTTCCAAGTCACGAAAGAAAGGGGCATTATAATTTCGTCACAATTGAATGAAACTGAAAAAATATGATATTGCGAGTGCTGTTAGTTGATGATTTTGCATTTAATGATCCGTGTCGCTTGCTGTAGTTTCAGCCAGGGATGGCATTTGCATCTCTAGTTTCAACCATGAATAACTGCATATTAGCCGAGAGCAATATCTGGCTCAAGTTGTCAGAAGATTTTCTGGCTTATTGTAACAAGGTTGGGGGTGGGGGGGAAAGACTCGCAGCAAGTAACTTCCTTGACCCAAAAGAAATGAATGATGTGAGAGGAAGTCAGGAACGATGGATATAAACTCATGAACAAGTCATCTTAAAGATGGAAAACCACCGACCACAGGACCTCAAATTCGATTTACCTCATTTCAGAATGCTGATGATAGCATAAAGTTGATGGATACAAAGGCAGGAGATGACAAAATATTTTGAACGATGAAGGAAGGTGGCGGCCAAAGAGTCAGATGATGGTGCGACTGATTCCGCCCGTCCTCATCCACAACATCAGTTTAGTGGAAATTGAAACAACAGATGAAGCAGAACAGACAGAAAAGGGGTATATTTAAAAAAAACAACAACAAAAAAAGCGGGAGGAGCCAAAAAAACAGCATCCAATTATAGCGTAGCAGCAGTTTCTTTTTTTTCATTGAAGGGTGCGGTGGAGGAGGTGTTTTTGGCTGAATTGATGATACAGCCAGTCAGACTGTTGCTCTGTTGTCTGCTCTGAAAGATCCACACCTGCTCAAAAAAGAAGACGGCCGCCAAGATTGTGCCGTGAAAGCAACAGTTTCCATTCAACTGGTGCATCCCTATTAAAGAGAGGAAAATAAAGAGTTTGGTCAAACAAACCCCAAACATTGGAACAAAAATGAAACGTGTCCACTCTGGAGCACCAGAGTTATCAGGGAGTTCTCAAGCTCCGATATGGTCCACATCTGAAGAACCTGATAAAAGGCAGTCCAGTGTTTATTGTCGGGCGGGCAGGGGGAGACCTGTTCACTGCTGTGACGGCTCACTGCCCGGCAGGGTGATGTTGCCCAGGTGGAGCACAGGAAGCGGATGAGCCTCTGTGTTGAAGACCCAACTTTCCAACGGCATTAGATCGTCGCTAGAAAAGAGCAGGTACAGATACCTAGCCGACAGGAAGAAAAAAAAAAAAAAAGATCGCACACATGAGTTACGAGAGTGATGCAAATAACTGACGATGCCAACAGACCTCGCTGTGTTTGCAAATAATAAAATAATAGGTGCCAGGGTACAGAGGAGCTGCTTTAAAAGGGGCATTTGCTCACATGTATGTCGAAAATAAGTAATACATGAGTACCGTATTTTCCCCACTAAAGGGCGCACCAAAAAGTCTTCCATTTTCTTAAAAGCTCACCGAGTGCCTTAAAATCCGGTGCGTCTTGTGTACGGTCATTACGGTAATATGTCGACCCCCAAGATGGCTCCTTGCTGGAGACATGCTTCCAATGTTATAACTTGCTGTTGGTTCAGTGAACTGTGTCGCTGCTTTATCAAATAAGTTTTTGTTGCGGCTCCGAAAAAAGGAGAGCTGTGGTGGTGTTTTTTTAAAACAGTCTCAACAAATGCAGGTACGTCTTTGTCCGTCTCCGTGCCTTCTTCAGTTCTAATTACATAAGAAAACCTTAGTTCGACTCGAGAGGCGTTCAAGACCGCCTCCGAAAAATGTGAACTAACGATTACTTCAATGAAACTATGAAAATTGACAAGAATACATCAAAACTGAAAAGCAAGCGAGGAAATCACAAAATAAATTCTATAGCCCCCCCCTACAGAATTTATATTGTGATTTCATCATTTGTGAATACACAACAAAGGAATAAATAACTACTACTTACATCTGATAGTTCTGTTGCAGCTATGATCAAGGAAAGGCCAATGCGTTTTCGGAGGCGGTCATGAACGCCTTTCGAGTTCAACGAAAGAAGAGAAGGCAAGGAGACGGACAAAGACGCACCTGTATTTGTTGAAAAAAGGAGAGCTGTGGTTTTATTTTTTTTTTTAAACGCAGACTTTATTAATGTTTTCCACAGTCTCAACAAATACAGGCACTGTACGTCTTTGTCCGTCTCCGTGCCTTCTCTTCTTCCGTTCCACTCAAGAGGCGTTCAAGGCTGCCTCCAAAAAAATGTAAATTAATGCTTACTTCAATGAAACTATGAAGAAAATCAAGCGAGGAAATCACAAAATTAATTCTGAAGTGGGGATATAGAATTTATTTTGTGATTTCCTCTCTTCATTTTCTGTTTTGATGCATTATTTTCCATTTGCGTAGTTTCATTTAAGTACAGTAATAGTTAATTTACGTTTTTCAGAGGCGGTCCTGAACGCCTCTCGAGTTGAATGGAAGGAGCGTAGCACCATCTAGTGGAGGCATTGTAGATTGCGCCTTATAATGCGATACGTCCAATGTATGAAAAAAAAATTACAAAATAGCCATTCATTGAAGATGCCTCATAATCCAGTGCGCCTTTTAGTGCAGAAAATTCGGTAATTTATCAAAATGTTAACAGCAATCCGAACATGCTATCACTTTCACCCTAAAACGGGCACGGCGGTGCCATTAATCCAAGCAGCAGAACATGTTTCTGACATGTTCTATAACCCCTTTCATACAGGCCTTTTTTTCCTCAGATGCCGTCTTTGTGTGAAAGACATCGAGATGGAATGAGCACTTTTATGTTTTTTTTTTTTTAATCGCGTGGTTTGTGCTGTTTTTGTATCTTTTCGAGAAAAGGCTTCTGACAAACGTTAAAATGGCCTTTATTTTAAACGATCGAGCACCACATGTTGCTTTGGCATGCACTCAACAGTCTATTAGCTTACTTGAGCGTCTCCGCCAAAAAGAAGCTCTGCTGCACGTCATCGTACGTCGGGTTGGAAGAGTAGACGTCCTTTACACCCGAGAAGCCTCCACTCACCCTGCAGTACTTGTCGATGGCCTGTAGGAGGCGGTAGAGGAGATTTTGCACCGTTAGAAAACAAAAATTAAATCAGAATCAGAATCATCTTTATTGGCCAAGTATGGAGAGAACACACAAGGAATTTGTTTCCGGTAGCACAGGCTACACTAGTATCATCATAAACAAGGACATGACAAATAAGTACAGTGGTACCTCTATTTCCAAAAATTTATTGGTTCTGGAAGAAATTTCGGAACTACAAAATTTTGTAAGTAGAGACACATTTTCCATGTAAATGTCCTAATCTGTTCCAAGCCCCACCAACATTCAGACATAAATGTTTTCTAAAGCATAAAAATGCATCAAAATATGGAACAAATACATGTTACAATTAGAATATTGCACAATAAATGAGAATTGTGCATAATGTAAAAAACAAAGATAAGAGTAAAGAATAAAAATGATGGTCATTTAACTTTTAATTGCACCTTCATTGTTTTTCTTGCCCTCTTCAGGTCAAGTTCTCTCTCAGAAGTGGTTTTTGCCTGGCGCTTTGTAAAGAACTGATCCTAGGGCGTTTGCTTTTGTCGGCTTTTAACAATCCTTTGAAAATGACCAAGAAAAACATCAGCATAGTGAGCGATCGCCTGACTGGTGAACACTTTTTCTGGATCATTCGCATTTACGTAAAACTATCAAACGCCTCATGGCCTGAGGGGCAAATGACGAGGACTCTGTAGAGAGACATATCTATCCTATTTATCTATCTATCTACACACATAGACATATAAGGTAGAGGTCCCTCTTCGCCAATGGGATGCCAGGATGCTCGGTAAGAGCCAATGGCACAGCAGCTATAAGTATGTTGAGTTTGGGAAATTCGGAGCTGCGAGTAGCAGCCCATTCTGTATTTTTACCTTTCGTATCTTGAAATTTCTTTCATAACAAGAGGCAATATTTTCATGTGGAGGCGTTTCGTAACTTGAAAAGTGCGTATGAAGCGACGTTCGTAAGTAGAGGTACCACTGTATATGGTCTCTTCGTGGAAGGTCTAGTGTAAATAAATACAATCCATCGTTTGTTTTCATTATTCTGAATAGGTATGCCACAATGTCACTAAATTATTTCTACACAGATGCACACCTGTCTTGTTTTTTTTTTTTTAAAGTTTTTCCTTACCCTCCTGGGGGTCTAGATGAGGGGATGTTGTTAAGATTTGTCAACTGTTGACATGTGAATCCCTGTAAGCCATTTCTGTGATTAAGGGCGAAATAAATAAATTTGACTTGCCCACTGCATGGAGGCCAGGCCATGCCCCCAAAACGCTTTCATTCCAGAGGTTTTTGCGGCATTAATTAGCGGCGGTTGTTTGTCTTTAGCAGGGTGTCTCTGTGCAAAGCATGCAGAATGAAGTTGTTCTTTGATCACCTCATCTGTACCTCAACTGCCACACCCACACGGTGCAAGTGATCGACAATTACCCGCTGGGCAATCAAGGTTCTCTTCATGTTTTAAACAACATCCCTCTTAAGCCCGCCACACCCCGATCCACGTGGCCCAACCTGTCGTGGAGTGTGCGGGGATTGGCAACTACTTTTCATGACTGGCTAACCGTCGACCACTAGTTTGGTGTGCATTTGTCCTGACTGCATTAATTAGGAGCAAGCGTTGCCCATTCAGCTTCACTTGATTGCTGTTAAGTGATTGGTCAAGGAGTGGGCTAGTAGGAAATGCCAGCAAAGTGCTTGGTTGTGCATGGCCTTGTAAACTGCTTTTACGTAGCAATCACCTACTTTGTGCTTTGTGTAGACTTTGGAGGAAATGTTTTAAGTTAGAACACAACCTTTGTAAATACCTGTAAATATCTGTAAATATTTATTCAAGCAGAGCAATCAAAGGAGGGGGAAGCCATTTTTGTTTTAACGCGTTTTCTCCTGTTTTTCCTTTGTAGGAGGTTAGTCAGCTATTTGTCTTTTATTTTCCTCTTTTTGTTTCGGGAAGTTTTAGGGTGTTTTGGTTTTGTTTGTTATGTTGGCCTATACTCCCTCTGAAGCCAAAAGAATGGCTCCTTAAGAACTTAATTGACTGATGCCGCTGGTCTTTCTGGGTGTGAGAAGACTGGGGGAGCACCCACACATGTGTCCCAAGGTTTCCAGTGATAATTTTACAGTTTACCACCAGCGAGTCCCAGGGACTCACTGATCAGAAAAGCACGAGTCCCATTATGCATTTCGAGAGTCCCAAATTTCGAATTCTGAAATGGTCCACTTATTCAATTGCATATGATAATAACACAAAAAACAACATATACATACAATTATAAACAAATGCTGCAAAAATTTAAATAATTTAGTAGCAGGCCTGAGGATTTCGGATATTCACGGTAACCGTTTTTCGGTACCCAATGGGAAACCATGGTAACTAATTTTGGGGTCCATAAACGTTTATCATGGGAACCCACTTTTCTATTTTGACTGATATTCATATCCAGAATTCTGAAACTCAAAAGTATAATGTTTCAAGGGTAAATGTTTGAAAACTATGCATTAACAATAAACATTACATCAGCAGCTGTGTACTCCAGGTTTATTCCAAAAAATAAATGGATCAAAAACTGGTGGACTCATGTGGCATCATGAATGAACATACCAAAAAAATCAGAGTATTTTTTCCAATCTCACACTGCAAAGATTAATTTACTGGTAATTATTAATACAGGTAAGGATTGATGTGGCTTGACATCCTCTTCCCAAAACGATGCATGTGTAATCTACTATCAATTTGACGAAAGAATCTAACACACGTCATCATTAGTTCTACCAACAGTTAACATTAGCATTACTACACGTTGTGACAAATGTTTTATTCCTAAAGTTACCATGCTACAACCAGTAAATTATAGAATAACCAAGAACTGTTTCATAATATTTTTCATAGCGATTAGCCGATACAGTGATCCCTCGCTATTTCACGGTTCGTTTATCGCGGCTTTAGTGCATTGCGGATTTTTTCAAACATATTCATTAAAAAAAAAAAATATATATATATATTTTTTGAAGTCCGCAAAAAGTCCGCAAACGGTCCGCGAGGAGCAGCGAAAGTCAGCAAAACAACAGTGAGTCACATAAGGGGTTTTCACACGGCAAGATTTGGTCCGGTGCTACGCCGGGGCTGCCCCAGTAGAGCGTTCACACGTGCAAATTAGCTCCGGCGTAGCGCCGGAAAAGAGCTTACACCGGACCAAATTTGATCCACCTCAGGGAGGTGGTTTAAAAATTTGCGCCGGAGCAAATGCTTGTTTGCGAAGCAGCACCGATGTAAATTTGCACGTGTGAACGCAACTGGGTTAAATTTGCTCCTTAGCAAATGCTTGTGAAGAGTTGATTACGTACGGCGAGAATGCGTTGCTTTCGTGCTGTGTCGGACTTCCGTCATGTGTTTGTTTAATAACGACACAAGACTTGGCTGCTAACATCTTTCTAATAGAGAAATCTATGAACAAAATTGTATCATGTTAAAAGTTTCGGTTAATTTGGGCATGTCTGGACATACTCAGCGCAGAGGCGTCGACCGTTAGGGCGGAGGGCCTTTTCTTGAGTAATCACGTCAAAGCAAGGGGGGCGAACAGATGGAAGAAGACTAGATTCAATCACAGAGTCGGAATGAACAAATTGGGAACAGAGAGTTGTTGAATACCAAAAGACAGTTTGGGAACAGCTCTCACACCCAGGTGATCATTTGTCATCAGCAAAGTCTGTGACTTGTGTATTC
Organism: Hippocampus guttulatus; assembly: GCF_054856545.1. NCBI lineage: Eukaryota > Metazoa > Chordata > Actinopteri > Syngnathiformes > Syngnathidae > Hippocampus > Hippocampus guttulatus. The sequence continues at coordinate 4,311,388 of NC_141271.1, forward strand.
GGGTAGATCAGATCATTACCGAGAGGCCAGGCCGGGGGGCGCGGTATGCAAATCTCGGGGGCAGTGTTTTTCTTGTATTTTGCAATAAAAGTTCGAACCGGCGGAGAGGGAGCCGAGTATGTATCATCGGAGCAACTAACCGTCGTTTGCTCTCAGAGATCCGCTCCCGCCGATATTGAAGACAATTTTCCTGTGTGCCGAGTCATTTCTTTAACTTTGCCCGAGAAAATCTCTGACACTTTCCTTTTGTAGGAGACTGGACTGTCTCGGAGTTGTTTGTGTAGTTTGTTCCTTTGTTGTGTGTTCACAACCCCCCGCCCCCCATATAATTTATTTTGTGATTTCCTCTCTTGATTTTGTGTTTGGCGCATTACGTGTTTGCTTTTCTGAGTGTCATTGAAGTCATCGTTGATTTACGTTTTCTGGGGCGGTCACTCTCGAGCAGAAGGCAAGTAGACCGAGAAGGAGAAGGACGCGCCTGTCCAGTAGTCGCTTGCGTTGTGTATACGTTTTAAAAAGAACCAATACGACAGCTCATTTGTTTTCTGTCGTTTTGCTCCGCTGCAGAAACTGCTGTGTGAACGCAAGTGGGGCTGCACCGACGCTGTGCCGGTGCTGACACGCTCAGCGGCTTTGTACGTGTGAACGCTCTACACAATTTGCTGCAGTGTAAAATATATCGCAACAAAATACATCGGTGCAGCACCGGAGCAAATGTGTGCCGTGTGAACCCCCCTATAGAGCAACATATACAGTACATGTGGGGTGAAGGGGGGGCTGAGAAGATGCAGCAAAGCCATGTTGATTGGCTGTGCATCTTCTTTGTCTTATCACGTGGGTTACTCTTTGATCTTTAATCGTGTCTAAGTGTTGTTTAGATACGTGCTAGTGTGCGCGTGTGCTTGTGTGTGCAGACAGAGAGAGAGAGAGAGAGAGAGAGAGAGAGAGAGAGAGAGAGAGAGAGAGAGAGAGAGAGAGAGGAGGCTTATAAGAACAAAAGCAGGTCTCTTCCATCCTTAATTGTCTAATCATCCTTAATTGACGAATCAGAAACTGCACAGCCGCGGGATCGCTGGCCTGTGTGTGTGTGTGTGTGTGTATCTCGTAGTTTGTTTTTTGTTTTGACTGAGAAATTTCCTTGCGTCCCAAAAACGCACATTATTTGGAACTGTGCATCCCGCGGGAAAATTGTGCGTCTAGGATGTGGGACGCAGAGGTAACGAGATGGCTGGTTTCTGCTCCATGTACACCACTTTGTATACAACGATGGTTGTTTTAAAGTGCTCTATAAATGCAGTTGAGTTGAGTTTCCCTCCACTGGGACATAACATGGTGAAGAGAGACGTGCTGCTACTTTCGGTGAAGCACAATCATCCCCCCACGTAACAAACACAAATTAAGAGACAGTATGCCAATGTGACAAGACACAAGGGAAGGTGCTGGGCGGGGCTGCGACGATGCACAGCCAATCAGCTCACGGGATAAATCCACTCGTGCTGTCATTGATCGACATTGCGCCGGGAACAAACCATGCATACAGGCGTGTGCAAAACCTGAGTCATTTAGCATTTTTTTTCTGAATACAGTACTTTGGAAAAAAAAACGCGATGTTCTGAAGCTGCCATAAATGAAGCGCGATATAACTAGTTCGTGCAAAATAAGGGAGGAGCAAACATATAGAAGCTTGCGCAACAGCTCTCTACCCAAATCATTCCACGTTGTACTCTATGTATACTGCAATCGGCATGCTCTTTCACTTGAAAATGTCCTCTGGGATACGGTTTAATATCCATGAGGTTTTGGAGAAGCTCTTTGCCAGTGAAAGTAACAGAGGACAATGTGTCCGAGAAAGAGGACTGTGTTAAAGAGGACCCTGATTTTGAGGCATTCTCATCTGATGAGTGAGAGTTGTGACCTTCCTGTTGTCTCTTAACCACCAGCAGACACGACCCCTTCCAAAAATAAAAAGATAATATGTTAACAATCTAGACACTTGAGTGACTGTCACTGAGTGCTTGGTTTCATTTCATGGAGGCTAAGCCAATGGATGCCAAGTAAACCTGCCAATTTGGCATCAAAATATGGAAGGGGGACTTTTTTGGACCAACTAAGTCATGCAATTGGTGAAACCTCACATTGAAAGAAGATGGTGCCTTACAAGAGCATCGACAGATGCTGCAGCAATTGTGAGGGACATACAGACAGAGACAAACACCCGAATTCCTCCAATGGTACAAGAAATGTGGCAAGTGTCTCACACACAAAAAGAATCCACCTCCCGCACCAAAAAAAACGAACTATGCCACTGTCAGTCCCAAGCGCGGATAACTAATGAGGACGGGTGAGGGAGACTTTATGAGCGAGACAAATATCTGACCAAAAAAAAAAAGGAGCTCAAAATAAGTAGACATGTTCATGAGGGCAGGGGGCCAGGTGGGGAGAGGAGCTTCCCAACATTCATCAATATGGTTCAATCTGTGAGAGTCGTGAATGCAAACCCCAAATTAGAAAATATTTGGATGAAAGATTTTCAAGACCCAAACTCAAAAACGGAATGTTTGACCCGGTGGTGGGGCGACAGGAAAGGTAATTTCATCACCAAAACGTACCGGTTTCATCCTCTTGTGGCTATTAAATGTCTTCTGAAAATTTCAGAAGAGTTGAATGAAAACCTTTAAGGATACATTAATTTAAAAGTTTGACCTGATGGTGGCGCTAGAAGACAGGCCAACTGGCTGCAGTCTTGAGCTAAATATCCCAGGGGTAAAATTGACCACAAGGGTATAAAATGTGTTCGCAATATTTGAGGATAATAGGAGGGTTGAAGCAGAAAGTATCCAACTTCGAAAATCAAAATAGCTGGCAATTTAATCAGGTTCTAGAGCCGGTGGATGAGATGTATAACATCCTTGAAGTGCAAGAACAAACTAAGAGAATGCACTTGATCCTGTAGTTGAAATAGTGGAGTGAAGAATACAGTAGTCTAACAGGTCCAATACAAGCAAATTCAATGAATGACACCTCTTACAGTAGAGTAGAGCTGGGAACACTTAACAAGTTTTCCAGTGGATACGTCTTCAGTACTTAACCGATGCTGTCATCAGGTGTTTCGGTGAGTAACATTAAACAGCCCAGGCTGAGGAAGGCCCATCAGGAGGCGATCAGGTTCCGAACCGTAACCCCAAAAACACTCACCCCGGCCTGAGCCCAGCCTGTACAAAGTTTCTCATCTAGTTATAAAGAAGTCCTTCGTGCTTCTGTTTGGTGACTTCATGGGTACTGTCAAATATTTATATAGCTGGCGCAACTATCATTACCATTAGTAACGGCATTAGTTTTTAAATGTATGAGGGGTACCTGTGCTGCTTCCCAGCCCCACTGGCGGTATTTGGGGTCATGGGTGAACCTCCACATGTACCAGTAGGTTTCGATGACCTCGGGCCGCAGGATGTAGTACTTCTCGTTCTGCCTCACAGCCACTGCCTCCAGGCCACTATCGAACTTGAAGGCCTCGGGGCCCAGCTTGACAACTGGAGGGGAAAAGATGATCAAAATTGATACTAATTTTGATTGTCATTGTTAAGTTTGAATTTCTGACTGTCAGAAATCATATGTGGAGTGTAATGTGGCATACAAATTCAGAGATGAAAGTGGACTCTCCTATAAGTGCTCGGGTACTTGTGCATGGTAAAGTGCTGACCTGTACTGAAAACATGACAGAAATGTGTTGGTTTTTAGAAGTTTGCCCACCAGATATTCGAAAAGACCAGGAACCAAACCTTTATTATGAGGTTTGTGGAAGGTAATTTCTCACAGGTAAGGATTACAATTACGGATGTCTCCCACATTCTAAAAACATTAGAGCACTCTAAACTGTCCTGAGGTGTGAATGTAAGCGCGGATGTTTGTTCGTCTGTGTGTGCCCTGCGATTGGCTGGCAACTGGTTCAGGGTGCCCCCTGCCTACTGAAGACAGCTGGGATAGGCTCCAGCACCCCCCGCGAACCTTATGAGGATAAAGCAGATCGGAAAATGGATGGATGGATGGTACTTGGTACTGCTTGTAGTAGCATTGCCCACCTGTCCTGTCATAAGACTCGTGGCAGGTGTGTGCAATCTCTGCGCCCAGCTGCAGCCAGTGGCCTGCCTTGTCTTCGGGCGAGCCATCTGCGCCCAGCGCGAACATGCCGCCGGCAAAGCACGCCAGGTGGCCCATCTTCCTCTCCAGGTGGCCATTCTTCCACTCGCCAATGAATGTCAGACCACTGTTGGACTTGCGGATCAGGTGGCGCTCGATTGCCTGCAGGTGGGCAGGCATTTTGAATTGTTTTGAATGTTTGAATATCGTGACACATATAAAATTCATAATGAACCTTTGCAATTTGGTGTAAAAGTAAAACTATATGAATAAGTAATCATAACAGACTGCGACTAGAGTTTGCACAACGATGTAACTACAACCCAAAGCTCGACACTAAATGTTCACCTGTTAGCGCTGGTGCTAGTGCTCACGGGGCAAGGCCATGCATGTTGATTAGTAGCTGTGTTAAATGGTGCTTCATATGAAGTAAAGATTGACAAACTCAAGTTTTGAAATATGCATAATATTTTGCCTTGAATTAAAAGTTTGTTTGCAATTAATTTTATATGACTTTACTAAATGTGTTAAATGAAGCAGGCAAATGTCTATGCATTTATCAATCAATAATAGCATTTATCGATTAATCTGCTAAAATGTATGGTACATAAATATAAGACTACTATGACTGCTTTATAGAGCATTTTGCATTTACAGTTTCACCTTCTAATGCAGCAACGTCAGTGTCTCAACGTAAATGTTTGTAGTGGGCAGAGACAATTTTATCACTGTTGCGCGCATACTGAACACACTATGCATCCCGACCTTGCATGAGCCAACCGCAACAAACATACACACCAATGAACACTACCTATGAGTAGCGCTTGTCAGAGGACATGTGACAATATTCCTATACAATGTTACAACAATTCCATTTGAGGTCCACCAGCCTACATCAGCCGTTCCCTGATGATGCGATCTCGATGAGCTGGAGCATTGTTGTCCATGAAGATGAAATTAGGGCTGTGTTGTACATGTTGGGGCACAATCACTGGATAAATAATATTATTCGGGTAATATGGGTTTGTCACTGTACCATTCACAAAGTGTTGGGGGTTCTGCGCCGACTGGACACACCTGCCCACACTGTAACACAAAACCCGTCTGGTGACAGCAGTGGCTGATGCATAGCGCTCTCGTTGACCTCTCCAACATCGTTGGAGGCCATAATTTCTGCTCAACGTGAATCGACAGCACTGAGGCTCACTGGTCCCTCATCCAGTGTAAATGCCCCCTGGCCCATGCGTGTGGTCAGGTACCTATGCAGGTCATCTAGCACGCAGATCACACTGATGTAAACGGTTTTGAATAGTCTGACGTGACACTTGGGTGCCTATCACCTCTCTTAAATGTGCCTGGAGTTGAGCGGCATTCATTATCTGGTTTCTCAGGACATTGTTCACAATGTAGCGGTCATGAGCATGGGATGTGGCCAAAGGACGTCCACTTCTACATCTTTCTGTGACTCTTCCAGTCTCTCTGTATCTCTCTTGCAACCTGCTGATAACAATCTGTGACACTATGACTTCCGAACCACCGGAACTCTCCCCAGAGCTGGCCACCCATCTAAATTAGATCAAGCAGGGAGGTGACCAAGAACCCGAATGTTACTCTCTCAGAGCTCCAGCGGTCCTCTGTGGAAAGAGGATAACCTTCCAGGACAACAATCTCTGCAGCACTCCACTATTCAGGCCTGTTTGGTAAAGTGGCCAGATGGAAGCCAATTCTTAGTAAACAGCATATGGCTGCCCACCCGGAGTTTGCCAAAAGGCACCTGAAGGGCTCTCAGACCCTCAGAAAGAAAATTCTCTGGTCTGATGAGACAAAGACTGAACTCTTTAGCTGTAACTACGGCCAACTGTGCAACATCAAAGCAAGGCTGTGAACACTTACAGTATGTGCAAGTGATGTCTTAGGGTTTTGTTTTGTTTTTGTAATACATTTGCAAAAATTCTCCTTTCATATTGTCATGATGTGTGTTGTGTTATGTGTAAAAGTTCGAGGAAAAAAATGAATTTATTCAATTTTGAGATGAGGCTATAACAACATGTGGAAAAAGTAAAATGCTGTGAATACTTTACAGATGCACTGTAGCTACTTTTAATCATTTCCAGAGCTACATCAGCAGTAGGTGAGAGCCAGTTTGAGAACATGCTAACGTGAGAGAAAGTTTTACCTCAATGGCATCGTCGTACGTCTTGCGTGCTTCTGTGTCCGTTTTGTCTGACATGAGCCATGCTTTCAGTAGGTATTCGTAAAAGCTGTCCCCCAGCCCGCCAACTGAAGTGTGATCTGTATACACCAGACAACACTGTAAACAACTGATTTGGAGATGTCCTTCCAAGCCAGCCTTGAGCAAGCCTTTAAAGTCGATCGGCAGACTTAGGATACCGCTCTCCGATGCACATAACCCCGCCCTCCCCCTACCCCACCCCCCGAAAAAAAGGCATGCGCACAAGAAATATTAAAAACATGAGACAAAGACATTTAAAAATAAACGGAACAGTGCAATTTTGGATGATTTAAATCAACCATTTCATATATCAAAGACAGCTAAAAGACCAAAACTTCCAGTACCGCAATTGCGAGAGCTGTTTGAAGGCTACAAATGATATTAGAGATGCATCAGCAACACCTTTTGTATTACTCTTGTTGGAGTGTTTCAAGATTGATTTATGATTTTAATGTTAAGCCATTCACAATTGTTATTTGTTTTGAAATTATGACACTGATTGTTAAACTTTTTCTTCAAACATGTCTTTTTTTTATTCATTACAATACTTCCTCCTGGGATTTTTTTCTTTTTTGTATTTTTAAATGGTTATTACTGTTTCTTTATAAATATACCAACTAATAGTCCTAGAATGGACTAAAATCCACTTTACAGTGTCCACAGTACTTTAGTCTAACAATTACAGTACAGCAATACACAAATATTCTCCAAAATGTTTTTCCTTTGCTCTGATTGCCTCTATATGCTGCTCTCACACAACTCTAATTGCCCCACGAGGATAAATAAAGTTTTCTGAATCTGAATTCCTCTTCCATGCAAAGCCTTGCTTGCCCCGGTATGATCTTCAATCCTTAATTAACTTTTTTTTTTAAATCATTATTATAAAAGTAATACCTTTTTTTTTTAAATCATCACATTTAAATATTAACTAAGTACTAAATGTGACAAAAGGAAATTGTCCGGGCAACCATAGTGAAGCGATGCATTTATCGTGATGCATGTATTATGTGATTTGACCACTAGGTGACACTCCACGATCAAAATAACTTGAGCTTTGTGCTGACTGTGCACTTTCAAAGCATCCAGCCAAGGAAAAGCCGTGTTGTTTACTTCCAAGACATTCCATAAAACCTCATTAACTTAACATAACAATCATCAGTAGCCCTAACTTTACCGCTTTCCATAGATATGGAATTCATTAAGTCAAGACACTTTTATTCAAGTGCTGTTTACATTATCCATCTTTAAAAAAAAAAAAAACATTTCCCTTGATGAATAAAAATAGATGGATAGATCCCACACAACAGTATGCCAAGCGCAAGGGACATCAACGCAACACCTGAAGCTGCTATGGAAGACAAAAGACAAAACAAAAATATGTTACAACTACTAGTTGATATTTAGTGTAAAAACACACAATTAAAACAAAGAGTATTAAACATTGCACAGTCTACTTACACACCAAAATGTTCAGCCAAACTACATAATTTCATTGAATAAAAATAGGCTAATTTAATGCTCACGACGTGAAGTGCCATCAACACATGGACAGAAATTAGCGTTGATGGCATTGTATCCTAAACCTTGGGCTACTTTAACACCAACTGATCAGACCTCAGCTATGGAGCTGCACTGACTTATTATCCGTGTATTGAAGACCTGCTTGTAACTGTGTAATGTGATCTAGCGTTAACTATGGAAGAAATAAAAAAATCGGAATGCGGCGTTGAGAAGACAAATCTTTATGGAAATTGCCAGTGGCCCTCAATAGGTGGCTGGCTCACAAGCAGCATCTGCCCTGCCTGCTGCCTATTGACCTCGTACACTGCAACACATTAAGGAGGGAGTTGGCAAACTAAACAAAACAAACAAACAAGAACACTTATTGGTCACATTTGTGAAAACTATCAGTATAAACATGAGTTGTATATTTGACCTTTAAAATAAATAAATAAAGAAAGAAATCATCCCTTTCTGGACCCATTTGGTACCTCTAATTTGATTTTTAAGAAACCACCACACCCGAGGAAAAACAATCAATCCAAGACGCAGGGTGTGACTGACAAGGTGTCAGTCATTTGCTGTGCACTTAGACACCTCTGTTTCCTGGGGCTTCAGGAGCTTTGCTCAAACTATGGCGGAACAGCTCCCGCGGGTTTGAAAAGTTAAAAAGACAGATCTCAAGATCAAAACAAGGTGAACATAGAAGCTGCCTTTCAGAGTTAGAGGGTCCAAAGATAGCTGAGCCAATTAAGAAATTGTAGAAGAAAGTTCCCTTTAATCATTTGGACGGTCCAGCAGGATAAACGTCTGCTGTCAATATCTTACAAGCAACTGGGCTGCCATTTGATTGAAAAATAACCACTGTCGCTAATTGTTTCAATAGTTCAGTGCAAGTACTATTCGGGGTCGAAATGGCCTCCAAATTTTTCATTTTCAAAATTGGGGAAAAAAGCTCCTTCAGCCAATATTCAACTAAAATGTGAGTTTTCCATGTTTCCCTTGTCGTCACGATGCATGTATACATGCCAACCAGAAGGTAAAAAAAACACCTTCCACCATTTGTGCCCCCCCCCTCTCGAAATGTTAAGGCCTTTTCACACTGCACTTAACGCAGTGCGCCATGAACCAACCCATTTATTATGAATGGCCACAACCCTGGCGCTGCAAAAAATATGTTGCATGTGTTTTGGTTAGGTCAGCAGTGTATACCAGGACATGTCTCCATGTCACCAATAAACAGACCCTTTTACTGGGTAGCTTGCTGTGAGTGCAAGTTTTAACTTTCACTTTTGCTTTTAGAGTAGTGCACAAACTGCAGGTTGCTCACAGTTTGCCAGCAGTTGGAGGCGACATACAAAAGCGGTGTATTCCAAGCTTGCTTCTAAAGGAGAAATGAACAGTGGGAAATCGGCAATTCAAAGAAGAATGGAGTGAAAATGTCACACTCATTCTCCCTCCAATCAGCACAAACCCAATGGTGCTTAGCTCATTCAATGCTGGTCAATTTCAAAACGTTCCCCATTTGGCAGCTGTATCAAAGCATTTTGACAGCTTTTTCAAGACCCTCAGAAGATTGTTCTGTGACAACACAGTAAAAACACTGAACATAAGATGCAACATAAGTACGCTGTTTTTTCCCGTTCTTGAGTGATCAGCAGTTAAACATGGGTTGGTTTCACAAAGAACAGATTTCTGACAAATTGAGAAAACAAGCTTTTTGTCAAAAGAAACATGTTGAGTTGAGTAGATCAGTGACTTGAGATTCCAAATGTACAAAACAAGACTGAGAAAGGGCAAATATTTTATTGATAAATACAGAGTCAAGAAACACGCTGTGAGAACACTGACTCAACGCATGACTCAAGTGTGGCTTTTTTACATGGAGTTCGCCATTCACCCCAAGAATGATCTTTTCTCACAACTGCGACACAAACGTATTTGGTTATACAATACATATACCGTACATCGCATCGCTCTCCTGTGAAAAACACATGCCCATTTTTGTCTTTTTTTATGTCTAAAATGTAGGTGCCACATTAACATAAAAAAAGACAAAAATGGACAGGCGTGTTTTTCACAGGTCAGTGATGGTATGTTGTTTGAGTGTCCGGTGTTTCGACTTGTGCGAATTCCAACGTGTTGGCATTTCTCTCCCTCATAATCAATGTGGATAAGCTGACTATCTTCAAAGCTGTGCTGATTTTGAATTCTATTCAAATTTGAAATTCTGTTCATCATAACAGTTATGAAGAAGCTTTCATTTCAAAGCTGGGTGAGACACCCTTACACACCCGCCCATTGAAAAACAACAAATAGATTTGCTGGTGATAGTCAAAAGTTGGATTCCAGATGATGAATACAAACGCCCACAGCAGTGAATGAGTTTTTAATATGCCAGGAGGCTACTGACATGTGTCCGCTATGCTGGAGGTTGAAATCTGGAGGTTGAGCTACGCATGAATTGGAAAGACTACTTGGAGGCCACCTTGCGTTCATTTGCGGGTGTTCGTTTTCCTCATTAAAACTGTCATTAATTAATATGAGCTACATTATGAACATTTGCAATCTCTTTTGATGTGCTGAGTGCAAAAAAAAATGACAAGAGTACAAAGAAACTTTGAATACCATCGAAAAGACAAAACACGATGACAAAGTGGCAGTCATAAACAACTACAATCCATACACAATTGAAACATCTGACAACACATAACTGTGCGTGAAGAAAAGAGGGAAAAAAAAAATCAGATTGTTTTACTGAATGACCCGGAATAGTTGCTAGTAGCTAAAAAGCTTGCTTAAGCTAAAAAAGCAGCACGTGGCTCGACAGTGGTTGGCATGGTCGGAGTTGCCTGCCATTTCGGTAATTAAAGAGTCTTACATTTCTCACGTGAGTGCTCGTTTAACAGCAACCATCGGTCGATATCCAAGTTAATATGTACATTTTATCAATCTGTATAATTGAAGAGTACAAAACTAAAATGTACACATTGAAAATGGAGATATGTAGTGCATGTACAGTATGTAACACTTTTCTGTGTGTGTGTTAAGCATTAAAAGCTATCTTTCAACTAAATGGCCAAAACAAAAACAGATGTATTGACTGAGTATCTGGTTGGAGTGAGCTCTGACTTGTGAACGCCAAAATTACCGTGTTTTCCTTGACGAATGTCTTCTTGCCCTGAATCAAAATTGCCGCAAGTGTGAAATCTGAATTTGTCCCTCCTACCTGTATTGTTGCTGCCAAATTCCACAAACTAATTCACCATTTATGATGTTGGCTTTCAATCATACTTCTCTAAAACACAACTATTCCCGTATTTTCGCACCGTAAAGCGCACCTACAAGCATTTAATTTTCTCAAAAGCAGACAGTGCGCCCTATAATCCAATGCGCCTAATATAAAGAGACTGTAACTCGCTTTATATTCCCCATTGCGTTGTTTCCATGTTAGTGTTCCTCTGCCATCTAGTGGTGATTATTAACAGGAACCAAATGTAACCTAAAAGGGTTCTGCCCGACACTAATTGATATGTGCAGTCGCCAACACACACTCAAACAGACAATTACTTTGTGAGCTCTGCATAACCATTTTGAAATGAAGATAAAACCAAAAAGGATAGATAACTACTGACTAAACGAAGGAAGGAGTCAAGCAAGACTTCTAAGATATCCTTAGAATTCCCTTGTGGATGTGAGCCCAAGAGGTTTGTGTGCCTTTTTGTTGAATCAATTAATAATTTTGTCTTTCATTTATTGTTTTGTAATGCCATTTGTATTGATATGTCCGTGTTTGTGACCAGTTCTAGGCTTTGTTACAGCTGCAGCGGTTGTGAAGGCTCTGTATAAATAATGCTGTATTGTATTGTATTGTATTCCTGTAGCATAGCACCATCTAGTGCAGGGGTGTCAAACTCATTTCACATTGTGGCCACATACGGCCTCAGTAGATGTCAAGTGGGCCGGACCATTAAAATTATACCATACTCTGCTATAAATAACCAAAATATCATGTCTTTCCTTTGATTTGGTATAAAAAAGTATTGACGTATTGATACCGTCTGCTGCGTTGTGTCTGTCTCAGTGACAGATTGAGACTGCTGTTGTCTTCTTAAAACAGTGTGCCCCCCTAGCGGATATTCCATAAATCACATCTTATTAAAAATATTCATTCCGTGTCTCTTATGCATTTTTTTCCACTTTTAAATTGCCCTGCGGGCCTGATCGAACCTCCTTGGGGCCATGTTTCGGCCCGTGGGCCATACGTTTGACACCACTGATCTAGTGGATGCATAGCGCAAGCGCAGCCCCTATTACTACTACTTCTATGTGCCTTATAATGCAGTGCGCCTTATATATGAAAAGAGTTTTAAAATAGGCCATTCGTTGAAGGTGTGCCTTATAAACCAAAGCACCTGATAGTGCAGAAAATATGGTACTAAGGTGGGAATACTGTTCACCATCTCTTCCTTTTGTTTTCATCGTAGACAATCAATGTTTCTCTTTGCTCCCCTAACGCCTGTGTTATTTTTTTAAAATAGAAAACGAGAACATGTCAATATTACAATACATCAAGTGTACTCACGTTGGCCCCAGCGACCTGTACGAGGGTTTAGGTAGTTTGGGTAGAGCCCGTTGGGTCGATCCATTTTGGCTAGTAGCTTTCGGATGTGCATTACCTGCGGAAGCAATACAAAAGATAATAAATTGTATTTTACAGTAGATCATTATTTAACTCACATTTTTTTCTCTTACATTAAAATGAATTTGGAAGTTTTGGATTGCTTTTGAGCTGTGCAAGTTTTTGTGTATCTTTATTGATATTGTCAATATTTCAAAACAGACAATTGGCATTTCAACACTATAGCAAATAATAAAAGAATTATTAATAACAAAAGTAAGTGTCTTGTAAATTTAGAACAATGGTTTCCAACAAGAACAAAGTCAAGAAAGAGTAAACCATGAGTCTGTTAGTTAAGTGACTTTATGCATTGCCTCACTGAATATTCACAAAATTAGAGTTTTTTTTCTGCTCTGTCAAGAATGGGATAAGATGCTACAAGATGGCACTGAAGCCCTGGCTAATAGGAAAGTTAATGGTGTCAAGGATGCATTAAAACGACTCCATGAAGGACAAACATTTTTTACCATGCCTTGAAAAAGTATTTGCTCCCTTCCTGATTTCTGTGTTCTTGGCATGTTTATTTGACATGCATGCGCGCGCACACACACAGACGCAAACAAATGTTTCAGTTCATCAAACCAATTTTAATGTCACAGAGACAACAGAAAAAATACAAAATGCAGTGGGTCACTGGAACCCCAGAGTCTTGGAAATGGCTTTGTAACTTTTTCTAGACTGATAGACCTCAATAACTTTTTTTTGCTAATTTCTTCTTGAATTTCTTCGGATCATGGCGTGATGTGTTGGTTTCTTGAGCTCTTGTGGCCTACTTCACTTTGTCTGACAGATTCTATTTATGTGATTTCTTGATTCAACAAATGCGGCAGTAACGAGGTTTGGGGTGTTACCTGTAAAATTGAACCCACCTTTCCCAAAACTCAATTACTTTTTCACATAGAGCCAAATAAGTTTGAATTTTCCCCCATTTGGTAAATTAAATGATCGATTAGAAACTGCATTTTATATATCCTTGGGTTGTCCCTGTGTGATATTAAAATTGGTTTGATAAACTGAAACCTCTGTGTGTGATAAATATGCAAAGAACACAGAAATCAGGAAAGGGGTAAATAGTTTTTCAAGGCACTGCTTGTCAGGGAGGATTTAAGTTTAGCCCTAGTTGGTACTGAGCACTACAACGTCTTGTTTCCTGCGGCTATGTTGTAGTAATACAGTTGTGCAGAGATGGGCATTCTGTCCCTGGGACGGAACGATCCGTCCTGGACGTATGTCCATTTTTGGGATGCAGAACGAGACGTTTTTTTAAAAATGACGGCGAAGCAAGGACAGAAGTGGGTTTTCGTCCGCACATTTAATTGTCCCTCACTGAGTTAAGTATGTGGTGGCAAAATGAAGCCAAAGTGTAGCCAAACACCATTTTCTTAAAAGGCAATTTCATCTCAACAGTATTTTTACAGCAACACTGCCACCTAGTGTACCGTCAGAGAATATAAAGTGCCTACGGACACCGATGTCACTAACGAACAATCCAGCCGGTTAAGAAAGCTGGCTGTGTGATGTCTCAGGGTGCCTGCTCAGACTAAGACATTAAAAATATAAACGGATGTCATTTTGATTGTATTGATGCCCAGTTTTATCCGCAACAGCCAATCACGGCGTTACTGAAAATAAGGTTCAGTACACAGACATATACGTGAGGAATACGTCAATGTTTGCAGGTAGCAAGACATGTCATGTGTTTTGTATTTAATGGATGACATGTTTCTTTCGTGAAGTGACATAAGCTTTGTAGTGAGTGCCTCTATGAAGAGTTGCATCACTTTATGGCAAATGAGAAAGGACGTACTACATTTGTGTCAGCAATAAAGCGGCATTATGGCGTTTACTACAAGACTCCATGGAAGCCATAAACTCTAAAATGAATATAAATATTCTTTTCCATTTCCTTTTCAATTCTGTAGCAGATAATTATTGAAATGAGTAGGAGCGATATGTCAGCCCATCCGTCATATTTCTATGAGGTTTTAATATTAGATATAAATTCGGCAAATATCTTAAAACTGAGCTGGGACAACATCATACAATCAAAAACAATAATTCCATATTTTGCTTGATGATACATCTGTAAGGAGGATACACATTCACGATTTGCTTCACTTTGCCACAACCAATACGTACGGCTGTGGCGTTGACATCGTCAAGGGGGAGTCTTTGTATATGGAATGTAAATGTTGTCTATGACAATACTTGCTTGTTGTCGCAAAAGGCGTCACTCAAGATGGGATCAGCAGTGCGATGCGAATGTATGGAGCAAAGTAAGTGCTGTCTTGTTTGTAGGGTATGAATTGCCCCCACCCCATGCCTCTCACGACTATTATATGAATAAAGGACGGAGGGACGATGAAGGAAGGGTACTCAGGTTGTGGACGGAGGACAGACCGGCAAAATAGGTTGGAGTGCCCATCTCTGCAGTTGTGCACATGTAAGCATTACCTTCTGGTAGTAGACAGGATTTCCTGTCAGGTACGTGAGGTGAACAAACTCCATATGCAGTGTTCCAAACTCCGCCAAGATGCTGCTGCCAGCCGACGCCCAACCCCAATTACGACCAACACCACTGAGGGAAGAAATGTGGACATTTTTAACCTGTTCTAGGGACTTCACCTGTCAAATTTGTTAGCACGCTGCTTTTGAGAGTGAATATGATCGACACAGTTGATTTACCTTGATGATATCACTTACCTCTTCAGATTGACCATGGCCCAGGGGATTCCCGTGGGGGTGTTGAAGGCAGGGAGCAGCTTCTCTGCAAGCTGCGTCGCCTTTAACTTGAACATCTAAAGGAGACAGACAGAAAGTGCATCAAAACGTGATGAAGATGAATTTTAGCCAGGTTTTTCTCCCCCAAGGTCATATTCATTTTTTAAAGCTGTTTCATGGTGAGATTTATATGATTTTCTAACACTTTTACAGTTGTGGTAAATTAAGTTCAATACAATTACTGATAATTTAAAAAAAGGAAATAATGGAAATTTAATTAATCTGTCCCATGATAATACCTTAGCAATCATTAACATTTTTTCACTGTATAACAAGTTTTAAACAACATTTAACAATTCATGCATTCTCACAACTGTACAAATGTAAATACACAAAAAAAGGCCCTCTTAATTTCAATGAGAAAATATTGCTGTCCAAAAAAAGCATTTTGAATTCTTTTTTTTCTTTCATCATAATATTGATATGAAAACAAAAAATGGTTTTGTGTTTTTCTCAACAAATGTGCGCATAGGAAAATAATATGTTCTGAATCTATCATCTGCTCTAGGCGCAAATCTTTGTTCAGTAACAATTTGTAACATTCTGAACTAGGAGTGCTCAACCGATCACGGTCAACATATGTATATGTTTATATACATATACATACACATATACATATATAAATATATTTGTATATGTATATATACAGGTACATAAACACATACATATGTATATGTATATGTATATGTGTGTGTGTGTGTGTGTGTGTGGAGTCCCACAAAGTGGATTTAGAATTGAAACAAACGGTGAAGATAGCATTTCAACATGGCCCATCTGACATAATCACAGCCAAAGTGGATTTCTTCAAGCAAGTAATGGTCCCTTTAAGGTGCTTTTGGGAAGTTGACAGCGAAATGCTACACATGTTCCAGTTAGAGGCACCGAGGACCTATAATCCACATCAGAAAACCCATCCTAAAAGAGGCCAGTAATCCCGCTATTACACACGGCAATATCATCTATAAACTGAAAACAGGTGGTGAGTTGAAACATTACAGAGCAGGCGATAACTAACATGAGTTGTCCTCTTGAGAGCAGTCGACTTGAGTCGTCTCGCCGAGCAGAGAGGCTCGATCATCAGAGCCCAGTTTAGACTTATATTGCCATCACAAAACAACAACAACACAACATCACCTTGAAGCCATGTTCAATGGTTTACTAAGGACACCAAACAAACCTTTAATGAATTAAACTGACATTGTTTTACATGGGGCAGCATGATGCTGGACTGGTTAGCATGTTCGCTTCAAAGTGCAGAGGTTGTGGGTTCAAATCCGACCTCCAGCCTTCCTGTGTGGAGTTTGCATTTCCTCCCTGTGCCTGCGTAGGTTTTCTCCGGGTACTCTGGTTTCCTCCAACATTACAAAAACATAAATGGTAGGGTAATTGAAAACGCAAAATCACAGATGTCAAACTCAAGGCCCTGGGGGGGGGGGGGGGGGGGCAGATCTGGCCCGCCAAATCATTTTATGTAACCCGCAAAGGAAAATCATGTGTGTTGACTTCATCTTTCTTTCAAATTGTCATCTCTTTTAACACCGAGAAATAAGATATTGCAAGCATTTGTTACCAATCCTTCGTTAAAATAAAGTGATAAATACTTTAACACACTATTTCTGTGACTGAATTCAATACGAGTTAATTTGGTGTGAGTATATGTGATAACATAAGGCCAAAATATTTATATGGGTTCACAATAATGGCCCATCGAGGGACACCAATGTGGCCCACAACAAAAAAAGAGTTTGACACCCTCGCTCTAAATTACCATAAAGTGGGATTGTGAGTATAGATGTTTGTCTATGTGTGTTGCCCTGTGATTGGCTGGCAACCACTTTAAGGTGTACTCTGCCTCCTGCCTGAAGACAGCTGGGATAGCCTCCAGCACGCCCGTGACTCTCGTGAGAATCAGCGGCTTGGATAAAGGATGGATGGATGTTTTACACGGTGCCTGTTGCCAGCATGGGCAGCTTGCAGTTAGCCGTTAAGCGTGCTCCAAGCTAAACCGGCTGTTAGCATTTCATAATGTCACTAAATGCACTTATTTAATTTTTTTCAGTAGATGATGTCATTTCACTGTCTTTTCTTAATTTGATCTATCGACTGGTGTGTTTTTTTATTCATATGTTCGTTTTACCCATTGTTTGATTTTACTGCTATTCTGTTTACTGTTCATTAGACTGTGAAACAAATGTAAAGTGCAATGCAAATAAAATTTGTTATTATTTATGTACTGTAGCACATTTCACACAATGAAACGCAATGTGCTTCATTTAAAAAGCGTTTTACAAACAAAAGTGTTTGAGACATTTAAAAGCCAAGTTAAGAAAAACTATCCTCCTAAAATTACTCATGAGTACAGTGGAAGAAAAAGATTTTAGAAAACATTATTTTAAAAATGCTTTGAAAGACCTGAATCTCTTCATGTGGCTAGCTCCAGTCCGTCCAAAACTGTTTGACGGAAGTGAAAGATCATCTGAAAGTTCATTTTCTGAACCTATATGACAATAAAACTCAAACTATTGTGTTTGGTGACCCTGACAATGCCATTGACCTTGATGTTCCCTCAGTTCCTGTGTTTAAAACAAAAGAAAGAAAAAAAAACCGTCATGATTGACAGCTGTTTTAAACTGGATAAGCAGATAACCATCACTGTAGTACTTGCCTCCTGACTGGGTGGTTTTATTTATTACAGCACATTTGGATTATTGCAATTGTTTGTATTATGACCTGGATCATTGATCGATTTTTCGCTTGGAGCTGCTTCAGAATGTAGCTGCTCTCTACCTGACAGGGAGAAGACGTTTCTATCATGTTACTCCTGCGCTGCAGTCACTTCACTGGCGCCCTGTGTCTTTTCGGATTTGATTTAAAATGTTATTGTTTGTGTTCAAACCCCTGAACGGTCTGGGTGTTGTTTACATGTCTGATGGTATGCTCCAGTAAAAGCCCTGTGGTCATGTGACCAGCTATTGTTGACCTGCCCCTGTTTGAAGCTAAAAAACAGAGGTGACAAGGCGTTAGCGGTCACACGACCCAAATTTTGAAATGCGCGCCCTATGAACATATTCTGTGCTTCATCTGCAACTTTTAAAAATATTGATTTATGCTGAGCTGGGCTGGAAATTGCATCTTAATGTTTTAATTTGTATATATATATTTTTTTTCTACCGTATTTTCCGGAAGTCGCTCCTGAGTATAAGTCGCACCAGCCATAAAATGCATAATAAAGAACAAAAAAACATACATAATTCGCACTGGAGTATAAGTCACATTTTTGGGGGAAATTTATGCGATAAAATCCAACACCAAGAACAGACATGTCGTCTTTGAAGGCAAATAAAAATAAAACAACAGGCTGAATAAGAGTACGATATGCTAACGTTACATGACGCATAAACAATGAACTGAGATGTGCCCGGTATGTTCACGTAACATATTAAGAGTTATTCAGATAACTGAAGCATAATGATCATGCTAACAAGTTTACCAAACCATCAGTGTCAGTCCAAATCGCTAAATCCTATGATATCTTCATCCTCGGTGTCACTTTTAAACAACTCTGCCAACTTCGGAGGGAGACGAAACAGTGCTTCCTCTTCTACTTCGCTGACGTCAGATTCATCGTAGGTTTTTTTTTTTGTCAATGTGGGAAGCATCAACACAGGCCTAGAGCCCCCTCTTGCGGTTTAATGTGAAAATAACATGTCAAATGATAGAACGTGTTAATTATTTCACACATAAGTTGCTCCAGAGTATAAGTCGCACCCCTGGCCAAACTATGAAAAAACTGCGGAAAATACGGTGTTGTAATTTTTCCATCATGTTATCTTTTAATATGTGCAGCACTTTGAGCAGTATTTCCTGTATTTAAAAAAAAACTTTGTCCTTGACCTTACTCATGGGTATGGGGAAAAGAGCATAGTTTTAACCTGGATTTAAAAGAATTTACACTTCATTGGTATGTTTTGAATTTGTATTCATTCATAATATTCACTTTGATCACACTGATCAACAAGGGTTTTGGTGTGAAGGACGTTTCAAAGGTTTTAGTGTATTTTGATGTTGTGAATCTGTTTTTTCCAAATTGGCTATAATTTTTCAGATATTCAATATTCTGGTTTCACAAAAGTGCTAAAAACACAAAAATTGTGATACTGTTATTCTCTTTATGCTCCAATTTTGACACTATCCATATTTTCAAGCATGTCCACACAGTGTTCTTTCATTTTTGAGGCAATATCGTGAAAGATGGTCATGATCACAGTCTGCAAATCATGTAATGTGAATATCAAGCAAAAATTCATAATATTCGGCAATATTAGCACAAAACAACAAGTTCTTATTAGAGAATAAATGACAAGCATTATTGATATCTCCAAATGAATTATCCATCCATCCATCCATCCATCCATTTTCCGATCTGCTTTGTCCTTATAAGGGTTGCGGGGGGCGGTGTTGGAGCCTATCCCAGCCGTGTTCGGGCAGTAGGCGGGGGACACCCTGAACTGGTTGCCAGTCAATCACAGGGCACACAGAGACAAACAACCATCCGCGCGCACACTCACACCTAGGGACAAACTAGAGTGTTCAATCAGCCTGCCATGCATGTCTTTGGAATGTGGGAGGAAACCGGTGTACTTGGAGAAAACCCACGCGGGCCCGGGGAGAACATACAAACTCCACACAGGGAGGCCGGAGCTCGAATCGAACCCGGCACCTCTGCACTGTGAGGTCGACGCGCTAACCACTGGGCCGCCCTAAATGAATTATCAATCAATTGTCAAAAATATTGCTCGCTCTAAAACAAGAGGCACTTCAAAGAAACAGACTCAACAGTCCAGACTTACCCAGACACACGTAAAATACATTATCTTTGGCACCCCCACAAAAACACTTTTTTTTTTTGGCCAGTTTAATAGTGTGTGGATGTAAAGGACACCAGCAAATCGTATTATCCACAGAGCCAGCAGGGGAAAGGGGATGAATTTGCTGTATTGGGATGGTTAATGTATGTCACCGTCATGCCACTTCTGCTTCTACTACAGCTCATATTGTTTGCCATTTAATGACCTTGAGCCCTACATGGGAGGAGGGTTCAAAAAAAGACTCTGGAAGAAAAAAAATTTTGAATTTGGGGTTACAGTGTCTGATCTTGTCAATGTGAAAGAAATTAGTGCGTAAAGCCTTGAATATCTGTGTCTTCACTCCGCCAGACAATCATGACTGCTGGTTCGCTAAGCGTCACACTCTCAAGAGGAAGAATGAAAATAGAACAGAATTGAATCTCGTTTGATAGCAGGCCCATCGAATGTAGGGCGTCTACAAGGGCGTAATTTGCCAGCAGCTCCAAAAAATCTTGATTAATTCATAATGAAGCCTTGCTTCTGCGATCCTTTGCTTCTGGACTCTTTCTCTCCTGTACTAACGGTGTCTTAGACTGACTTGTAGTCCCCCTTTTTCTAATCTGAATCAGTTGATGAGTTTGTGTAGAACATGACATCCCACGAATATGAATGTTCTTGTTCACACTAGGGGTATTCACGCGGCACACATTTGCATCGGTGCTGCACCGATGTATTTTGTTGCGATATATCTTACACCGGTCTAAATTTTGTGGAGCGTTCACACGTATAAAGCTGCTTGCTAAAGAGAAGCGTGTTAACCCCGGTGCAGCCTCACTTGCGTTCGTACGGCAGTTTCTGCGGCCGTGCAATACGATAATAATACGGAAATAAAACAGAGAGATTGAGCAAGGCAGGAGTAAAGTGTACTTCCTTTCCCTCGCCTTGTTTGTGACATATCGAAAAACCATGGTTTATACTTCTCCGGACAAATCAAGGCTGTGGTCAGAAACCGTAAAAGGATGAGAGAGAGAGAAAGGAAAGATGACGGAAGTACAACAGAGCATTAAAGCAACGCATTCTACCCGTATGTAATCAACTCTACTCATGTGTAGTGAGTCTACCCCTGTAGCGTTCACACATCCCATTTTATATCGGTGCTGCCCCGCAAACTAGCATTTACTCCGGAGTAAATTTTTAAACCACCTCCTGAGCAGGGTTGAATTTGCTCTGGTTTAAGCTGTTTTCAGGGGCTACACCGGTATAACTTTGTACGTGTGAACGCTCTATGGCAGGCAGCCCCGGTGCTGCACCGGAGTAAAAGTTGCCGTGTGAACACCCCTATTGTAAAATTTTCAAATGTAACAAAATGCATCACAATTCCGTTGATAATATCCTCCTCTTCACCACAAGAATAAGAGTGACAAGTAGGTTTGCTCTACTGATGCGCAAATTTTACACACACGCACACACACACACATACACACATACATATTTCATCATGTATGTATGTGCAGTGCGCTTGTATGTCTAAATCAGTCGTTCTTAACCTTGTTTGAGGGACTGAACTCAAACAGTTCAAATGAACAATTCATTAGTGAAAAATACAAATTTGATTTTTTACAAATTCAAGATATAAAAAAACTAGAGCTGTGAGTTTAGCGCGTTATTATCGGCATTAATTTAAATGAATTTTAACGTGATTAAATTTTTTCTCGCGAGATTAACGTGGCACACGTCACAGCGGATGTTACGTTACTCTATAAATAAACCAGAAACAAAACAACAGGTGCGCTGCACAGGTCCACGCCCATGTCTGTTTTGCCAGCCACGGCAGCGCGAGACACCGAAAACGGATACTGAAAGAGTTTATGAATGGAAAGTTTCCTTTTAAAAAGTTGCCAGATAGTTCCACTGACAAGACCAAAGTTACCTGGATATTTTGCAGTCGTAAACTGAGCTATCATCATAGCACGTCGAGTCTGAAATATCACTTAATGGCCAAGCACATAGCTGATGTGAGTACTCCGTCTAAGACAGACAGCTATGGATCATTTCAAAGCGAAGAAAATGGATAACACGATGAAGAACAAATTTGCTGAAGCCATAGCTAAATGTATGGCGACTGCATACAAGCCTGTCAACATTGTCCACAGCCAGACTCAAGCTGAAATCATTCGCATTGCATCTAACTCCACTACGGATTGCCAGCGAGAGCCTCCATTACAAGCTATGAACAGAAATTGTACGTAGCGGAAAAGGCTAAGGTACACCAAGCGGGAGCAGACACCGTTTCGGGAGAGAAATATGAGACTAGGTTGATGAGCCTCTGGTGAATAAAGGGCAGGCATTCTGTTGACTATAATGTATGCCACTGATACGATTGTTACTTGTTTGGAACTATTTTGTGTGGAAGGTTACCGTGTTCCGAGTCCATATAAATAATGGGGGTGGAGCTTCTGTGTGTTCGTCTGACAGCGACGGTGCACTGAGGCAAGTCGAGAGTTCAGCGGTGCAGTGGTAGCAACCTAGAGACCACACTGAAAATAAAACGTCTCCAGTGTTGTCATCGAACCAAGTGTAGTCATCCGAAATTATGTCTGCACAAAACCATGGAGAGACTTCCGCGCAAAAGGACCAACAGAATCAACATAGCCTGACTGCTGTGTTCAAAGCAAACTTGAGAAAAACGAAGTATGCAACCAGGGCTTAAATCCACTATAGGCTGAGTACTAGTTTACCTTAGATGCGCACTTTATAATTTTATATTGCTCTGTTTTGATTCCATAAAATAGCTGTTAAAACAGCTGTTGTGTGACAAAATATTTTTTTCACTGTAGTTGATGGACAGTAATATTGTGTGAGAGATTATGTGTGAATCACTGCTCCAAGTGAAAAATGTTCATGTAAAATTGAAAATCGAAATTATTTCAGTAAATATTTGCATTTTGCACATTGAAAACTGATTCATGATTCCATGTTGATGAGAGCATTAAAAGGGGGAAAAATAGGACAAAAAAATATAAAAGGAAATTCAGAAACGATAAAAAATGTTTGAGTAATCACGATTAATTATGAGTTAATTTGAGTTAATTATGACAGTTGCGTTTTTAATTAGATTAAATATTTTAATCGTTTGACAGCTCTAAAAAAAACGGCATTTTTTAAAACGAGAACGAACGATTCACATGTTGACTACAGAGCGAACTAAATTTCCCGCAGCACTGATTGGACAAGCAATGTAATGTGATCATCTGCAGCCAGTGATGGCCAAGCGGGCGTATCCTAACTAATTGCCATGTTGAGTCAGGTGTGTCTTAACCTCCATGGCAGAGACTCCGTCAAACCCCTGAGAACGATTCACTGAACCCCTGGCGTTCGATCGAACCCCAGGTTTAACGACCACTGGTCTAAATGCTTGTAACTTGAAGGATTAAAAGTAGGGTAGCTTCTGTACTATGTAATGAAAGTTATGCTCACTAGACAATTTCCTTTTTTGCAGAAGGCAACGACCGAAAAAAGTTCATAAAATCAGAAATATATCGGCATTGACAGTGCCTCTGGATTGGCAGACCGGGGTGGTGTAGTGTGGCTTGTCCTGGCCGTGGAACAATGGACCAGGTCTACACCCTCGGCAGGGTTGTCGAGGGTGCATGAGAGCCAACCAGTTTACATGTGTTTTGCGGATTTGGAGAAGGAGCAGGTAATTTACCGAGTCCGCCGGGGATTTATGTGTGGGGTGCTGTGGGAGTAGGGGGTACGAACCACCACCTATGACAGAGTTTGGTTCGATTTGCCGGCAGCAAGTCAGATTTGTTTCAAGTGAGGGTTGGACTGTTCATGTTCATAACCTTTATAAACAGAATTTCCAGGCACAGCCGAGTTATTGTCTTCTTCAAGCAACAACAACTCTCACTGCAGCAGTTCACAGCTAAGTGTGAAGCTTTTGGGATGAAAATCAGCACCTACAAATCTGAAAACAAGGTCCTCTGGCAGAAAAGGGTGGAATGCCTTCTCCAGGTCGGCGATGAGATCGTACCCCAAGTAGAGGCGTTCAAATATATTGGGGTCTTGTGAGGGCAGGATGCCTGGCCTCACTTTTTATTGACCGGGTTGCTCTGTTTTTACCCTCACCTACTGTATGGTGACAAGCTATGACTTGTGACCAAAAGAACAAAATCCCGGACGAGCGGCTGAAATGAGTGTCTTCCACATGGTGTTCAGACATGATGGAGTGAGAAACCTCACCTCTGGTCACAAACAGTGGGTCGTAACTGAAAGAACAAAATACCAGATACAACCGGCTGAAATGAGTTTTCTCCGCAGGGAGTCTAGGCTCTCTCTTACAAATAAGGGGAGAAGTTTGGTCATCTGTGAGGGACTCAGAGTCAAGGTGCTGCTCCTCCACAGCGAGAGGAGCTAGAGGTGGTTCGGGCATCTGGTTCGAATACTGACTGGACGCTCCCTGGTGAGGTGTTCCAGGCGTGTTCCAGGGGCAGGAGGATCCCCCCCAAGAGTTGGAAGAGGTGGGTGGGGAGAGTCAGTGGTTCCCTGCTAAAGCTGCTGCCCCTGCAACGTGACACCGGATAACCAGTAGAAATGGCCTTAATCTCTCCTCCTTGAAAAGAAGTGGAGGCTAACATCAGTGTGCAATTAGCTTGAAAGCTTCAGTGTTTGACAAAAGAAAAGTCAGAGTTAAATGCCCCCCACCAGGGACATGAAGAATTAAGCCAAAGGGTGTAGACCAGCATGGTGTCACTTGTCCCAGGACGATACATAGCAAGGCTCTGTATCAAAGGCAGAGGAGGGAGTTTAAGTGTGTAAGGATGGAATATGTGCACCAAAACCAGCAGACATTCAAACAGCTTCTTCCCTCTTGCCATTAACTCCCTAAACAGTGACTTAAATCTATGGTGGCTCTTTGAATTTTTGCACACCCCTGTGGGACAGTATTACTGCACTTGTCGTCATTGTCGATCAATATTCCACAGAACAAGACTCTTTAAAGCACTGAAGTACTTTCTGCATAATTGCTCACCTAAAGTTGTACTACAATTACTGCTACTGGTCACTTTAAAATGGTACAACGATGATCTGCACCAACTGCACAACTGTCAGAGTAATGTATTGCACCACTGATGGTTTTGTGTTCATTTTCACTATTTTGCACCAGAGAGCTCAGTTTTCATTCAGATTTTTGAGAGTTGAAGTTACATTATATCTCATGTTTCATAATTTTAGCGTTTCTACCGGATTATATAACCCATTCACAAATACTTTCATTCGAATCATTTATACTAAATTTCATATAGGGCAGAGGGGCCCATTATGTCGATCGCGATCGACCGGTAGATCACGGACTGGTCCCAAGTCGATCGCGAGGTATGAAGAGGAGAAAATAAACAAACAACCATTTGTGTGTCTTTCTGCATGTTTGTAATACTTTTTTTGTGTTAATGTACACTGCACCCTGATCATCCTATGAGTCTCATTTTCACAAAAAGTATTAAAAAAATCTAATAAAATAAAGCAGGTAAATCTTAAACCTTACATAATAACATGTGAGGGAATAACATTGTTCTCGATTTTTAAAAAAAATGTTTATAACCCCTGCTGTGAGAATGTTTTCCTCAGTGAGGCAAAAAGCCAAGAATCCTCTGGAGGAGTTGAACATATCCTACAGCCACGTGTCGTATAAACCAAGGTTGTAAAGGCAAACTTGCCGTTGTCTAAAAACATCTGCACCTTAATGCACGTCTTGTGTGTTTTGTTCCGGAAGAACCACAGGTGAGCACTGACCTCCTGTCCAGAGAGATAGTAGGCTGCCAGCAGGCCTCCGATGAAACGGATGTTGACCTCAAACACAGACACCTCGACATTCTGGAAAAACAGAAACCGACAAATTAGGACATCAGAAACACAAATGCAAGTATTTAATAATACATGCATCCGGTGTTAATCATTAGGTTGATCATTTGAGGTTGATTATTAGGTTAACCACGTCATGAAGAAATTGAAGCAAAGCTACACTGTTGCAACCGGCAGAAATATGGTATATTTAAGGATAAACAGGGCATAAGACTGCCCTTCAATGGCCGCATTTGCCCCTAAAATTCAAGACACGGTGAGGAAACTTCATCCATTTACACTAGGGCAGGGGTGCCCATTACGTTGATCCTGATCGACCGGTAGATCTAGGACTGGAACCTGTCCTAGTGTATCCGAGAGGTGTAGAGGAGAAGAAAAAAACCCATTTGTATGTCTTTGTACATGTTAGTAATATATTTTTTGTGTTCATTTACGCTGCACCCTAATCATCCTATCAGTCTTATTTTCACGAAAAAATATTTTAAAAATAAAATAAAATAAAGCAGGGAAATCATTAACCTTCAGTGGCGCGTGATCTACGTCACCGGAAGTTGTTAGCGCTCAGCTGTCTGCAATTGCAGCTTGTGATCAGAGCTGTTGCGCTACATCTTTTATCGTCATTATTCTCATTCAGAGTTTGCTTCGTGTACAACTCACCGAGGGCACAGGCAAATAGGAATCTAGAGGGCCCAGGGAAGCACTTTAAAACGGTACGTGTGAGCTAGCTAAATAGTTAACAGGCTGCAAATGTGCATTGCATGCCTCTGTGTCAGGCTGTTTCTTATCATGGCGTGCGTGCGCGTGTGCGCGTGCGCGGTAAGGGGCGATCCCGGGAGGTTGGTTGATCGAAAAGTCGATCTGAGGTCCAAAAAGTTTGGGCACCCCTCCAGTAGTGCATTCTGTAAATTTGCCCTTTATTTATCGACATATATAATTCAGCATTTTTTAAAATATTTTTTGTTGCTGACAAGGTGGAGCAAGTTTCCTCCCGAGGCAGTGTTTTGTGAATTGTTTAGAATCGGCTTGCAGTGACGCCAGAAAATGAGCAACAGTCTGAGGCAAAGTAGGTTTAGAGCACAGGTGTCGAACTCCGGTCTTGGAGGTCCGCTGTCCTGCATGTTTTCGAAGTCTCCCTGTTGCAAAAACACCTGATTCAAAATATCAGATCATCGACAAGCCTGTCATTGAACCTGTTCATTTGAATCAGGTGTGTTGCAACAGGGAGACTTGGAAAATATGCAGGACGCAGAAGCAAACCCCCGCCTACTCATTGGCCAGCGGTTTATAATATGGTGCGGCGCATATAATTACAAAATTGATTTTTCTTCATAAATCTGAGCGTGCGGCTCTTAATCAGGTGCGGTCTGTCGCCCGGAATTTATGGTATACAGTATGTTAACTCATTTACACCCTTTGACGTATAAATACGTCAACTAGCGCATAGCCGCTCCCTCCCCATGACGTATTAATACGTCAATCACGTTTTTTCATGGGGGAGGGTGCAAGAGAGTCTGATGCAACTTATCACCACAGGATTAGGCTTGACGGCAATGTTAAATAGCAAAAAAATGGCCATCGGGTGGCAGTGGTGCAAAAATCAACCAGGATCACGCCGCAGAAGTAGTAGAAAGGGCGTACAGTGAAGGAGGGGCGTATGTGGATAGTGGATTGGATCTGCTAAAACCACTAGTGTTAAATTCATATTCCATTTCATTTCAAATTGGATGCTGAGCTACGTGGAATGAATGGTGTAAATAGCAGTGTGCGAGCATGTATGTGTGTGTGTGAGAGATGTTGAAATGTAAGTGGAAAGCAACAATAAAAAATAGAAAAATAAAAGTGTGGTAATTGTACATACTTCTATAAATTACAGATTGTCCAACCAGAAGCCAAAAGATGACGACTCCTCGCTTTGGTGGTGGAAAGAAAGGTAAATAAAATGACTGTACCTCACTCTGCAGCAAGATATATTTGCAACTTTTTATGTTTCTATAATTTATAGGTCGTGCATCTGGACGTGGTGGGATGAATCGATGTGGTGACAAACCGGATGGAAGCCAAAAACCATCTTCTCCACAGCTGCACTTTTGTTCATAGTTCAATAGTTTTGTTGTGTGCAAATAAATTATTTTGCTACAAAAACATTATTTGTAATGTTCTTTTGTAGGAGGAACACATTATGGAGGTATTTGAGCTGTCACAAAAGCAAAAAATAGTGTAAAACCTGAAATGATGCTTGAAATGCATGCTTTTACAAAAAGCTCATTTTCTCTGGATTTCTGCAGGAAATCGGCTTTTCCATAAAACTTAGCAGTTTTCTAATGCTGATTGCCAACGAACGGAGAAAGATAGAAACAAACTTTTTTTTCTGCTGAAAGAAGAGAGTCTCACCTTTCTTTTGACAGGTTGCATGTATATATAGCCATAGAACAGAAAATTCTGTGGGCCTTGCAAATCAGTCAAAATTCAGTAAAATGTGAGGGATTGAGGGGGTTGCTCCAGTGAAAAGGGGTGGTATTCAATGAGTTAATTGGTCGCTACTTCGCGGATTTTCATTTATCGCGGGTGGTTTTGGTCCCCATTAACCACGATAAACGAGGGATTACTGTATTGTTATAATCATTTGTTTCAGATGTACTGTAATTATTTTCTGTATAAAAATTAATTTGGTGTTCAAAAAGTCTTTTTTCAAACTTGAGTCTTGAAAAAGAGGGGTCGTCTTATAATCAGGGCCGTCTTATATTCGGGCCAATATGATATTTGTCAAATGGAGAGCACATCCGTCTTACAGTTTAGAAGTTGTGGGTTTGAATCTGGGCTCCTTCCTTTGTGTAAAGCTTGTGTGGGGTTTCTCAAAACTCCCTTATGCAAAAAAACATGCATGTTAGGTAAATTGAAGACACTGTAATCTGAGTGTGAATAGCTGTTTGTTTCTATGTGCTTGTGCCCAGAGTCAGCCGGGATGGTACAGAAAATGGATGAATGGCTTCTGGCGCACACAACTCTGTGAATGTTAAAGCCTTGGTGAAGGCCCGCGCTCTCTGTGTGTTTCAGATTTCAGATTGACACAACTATCAACAGCCATATAACCTCATAGCCCTCACAGCTTTATGCATTTGACACCTACAGTATGTGTCTGCCAGATCACACTGTGCCAGGAATGGTACAATGCTTTATCGAGAATCAGTCTCCTAATGCAGCTCAAAACTGATTATAGCTTAGGGGTGTTAAAAGTGAAGAGCAGGGAGGGCGTGAGAGGAGGTCAACACCAATTTATGTTTGTTTGCAAAGCAGAGCGAAACTGGAGCTTAATCCAATCTCATTTGCCTGTTCATGACACACAGGTGCACCCGATTGCTGCATTTGACCCCCCGCCCCTCCTATACACACACACACACACACACACAGACCATCACCCCACCCCCAGGAGCATGATTGTTGAAGTTCATGCATTTGATGACAGAGTTTTGGAAATGCCGTGGAAACTCCGATGCGGAAGGACAACAAGTAGAAAACCAAGGCACCCAAAACATTCCGCAGTTCCTCACAGATGCATTGTTTTCCGGTGAAAGGCATTGAATCAATCTTAGGGAAAGTCAAGGAAAAAAAAACCTTAACAATAATACTGTATCTTCAAACCACCCCCACTAATCGAAACTCGGTTTTCAAGATGAGCCCTTCGGCACTGTGATGTCATTTTCAGTCAACACCAAGTAGTAGTACAAGGCAAAATGGCAGTACCCTGAGATGGATAAAAACAAGTACATTATTCAGCTTAATTTGTCTTCCACAAACACAATATTAATCAGAATGCTGTGTTTAGACTTGTGGTGATGCCTAGGCCACATTATTACAAAGAATATTTTTGACTCGACTTCCCCTTTAAAAGTGGTGGTGACATTTTACACCAATACCCATGGTGAGGTTAAGAGGAGAAAAACTGGGAAAGGAGTTGTGGAACAACGACTATGATCGCAAGATGTCTTCTTTGGTTGTCAAACCATTAACATAGCTAGAAAATCACTGAATGTCCTGATTGGTGCCTCTCCTGTTACGCAGTGAGGAAATTGGAGTCTTTTGTTGGGTGCAGATCTTAACATTTCCAGGTCAGTGCAAGCCAAATCACTGTACATCCAAATTTAGAGTAGCTTAATCCCAGCGGTCAGGATTTCTGCTGTTTTGCAAGACAATAGCAGGAGCTGCAGTGAGTTAACCAAGTTGCAAATCGACCTTGAGTTAAAATGGAGTGGCATGCTGAGGGCTTGCCCTTCCTGTTAGAGTGACTTATCCACATTTCTTATCCACACATTCTTTTTTTTCCCCATGAGTGTTTGCCTGACTTGAAATGTCAGACTTGGTCTAGAATTGGCTGGTACTGAATGAGTTAATAGGGAAGGCATACCTGAATGTTAACTGAAGCACTATGGAAACACTACTTTTTCGATTTCAATTTGTAAAATTGACGACAGACAGACAGACAGACATCAACCCACACCCACACCCACACCCACACAATTATACACGGGTCATCCCGTATCTCGAAACCATGACTTTTTGAAATTGATGTATAAATTAAAATCAGTAACCTATGGCAGGGGTCACCTTGTTCAAAGTCGGAGCTAATTCTTGGGTCCTGATCAACGTGAAGGGAGCATTTTGATACACACTCGAATTATGAAATAAATATGCTCAAATTACCTACAAAAATGTATGCTTCATTTATAATGAATGATCATTTACGGCATGTGAAGGCACTCGTGTTAATGATCTTTCACAGTATTAGGTACCAGATAAATATCAACACACTTTCGTTCTACAAATCTCTGATAGTGTTTACATTTTCAAACGATCACTTATACAATATTCCAAGAAAATCACAATCTCCCATCACTTTAGCTGTTTATAGAGCAGGCCCGAAGGCTAACCGATGCCCACGGCCAACACATTAGTTCGGACAGAGAAAAAGAATAAAATAAGAGCTGAAAAAGAACAGAAAATCATCAGAACAGAAGTTTTTCGAAATTTGAGAAAGCAGCTATGATTTAAGAGGTACCAACTTATTCAAAAAAATCAAAACAAGAACAAACACCAAGCAAAGAAGTGTATCTATCAAAGGTGTTAATCTGTGGAATAATTTCGAAACGGACCTGAAAATGAGTAAATCGCTTGCTGAGTTCAAAAAAAATTCAAAAAAAATTGTACAAACAACCTACATCAATCAGTTAAAATGATAAATTCTAAACATTAAATATAATGATAAATCAGAACTAAGTTGATAAATAGAGAAAGGTATATAAATATCCATTATGAATACAAGAGAAAATTGACACAAGAGTGCCAGGGTGTGGATGTATATAATCCCGATACAAACCAAAAGTTGTAAAAATGTCACGGTTAAGAGTAAAGTATGAGCCTTAATGGAGACTTATTTCTTCTTACTTTCTTTCTTTTCTGATTGATTTAAAAATGATTTATTAGATAAACACATAACGGGGTAGGACTAGATACGTTTTTTACTTCTTCCTACTCCCTTGAACATAATAACTGTGTTGAATGAAGACTGATTTCTTTCTTTTTTACTATTTTATTTACCTTATTTTCTGTCAAATTATTACTGTATATGTTTTATGTTCAATAAACAAACCAAACCAAACCAGTTCCAAATCCGCATCGGCGCTCCACGCTAACGCTCCTTTCTTCTCATCGTCGGCTCCTCAAGCCTTACATCCATCCAGCCGCAGACCGTTCAACAGCACCGATCTCTCCGCTGAACAAAGCGGGGCTGTGAAAAAGCTGCCCATTACAGGCGCAAGACACAAGCGCCCCGGGACTGTCCAGCAACGACAGTCAAATGACGCCGACATTCCTCCCAGTCAAAAACAGTGCTGGTATACCCATGCTGCCGAGAAGGCGCAACCACCGAGCACAGAGTCTCCTCCTTGATGACTGTCGTGGCCAAAAAATGCTGAAAAAAGTCCACATAAGGTCCACACGACGTAACAACAAACACAAAGTGACAAAACAAACACAAAAACAGCAAAAAAGAGAGCACTTGCCGACGGCTGCTTACTCGGGAGCCATCTTGATTTCATGTGTAGTTTTCAAACATTTTGAATATCATACTTTTGAGTCTCAGAATTCTTGATTATGAATATCAGTCAAAATAGAAAATGGGTTCCCATGATGAACGTTTACGGAACCCCAAATTAGTTTCCGTGGTTTCCCATTATTCGGAACCGAAAAATGTTTTTAGTGAATTTCTGAAATCCTTAGGCCTGTGGTTATCAGGCTCCTGCAGAGCTTGCTGATGAGCTGCTCATTTCACATCTAACACATGCATGATAGGGTCCCTCAAGGACTGGAGTTGGTGACCACTGTTGTAGAATAACAAAATACAAGACCCATTTTTGAGAAAACCACAAATTTTGTGTGCACAGTGAAGTATCAGAGCATGTACAGTATATGAGTATGAGTGCTGTACAGACGTACATATTGTACTGATACCGGTGCTGCATCCATAATTATGATTATCGGTCTGCTATTCTATCGTGTTTGACATTTTATTCAATTATTTAACAATTGCTTTGGCGGATTTGCTTTACTTTGCCAGGATGCTCCAGGGGACATTTGATTAACTTCTACTGCCTCTCTTTCTCAATTTCACTTGTCGGTTTTGATGCGAGATTCTGCTTCTTGTGTCTTATTCCATCAACGATCTCCATCTTTCTAGTGTTTCCTTCCATTTCAGGGCACTGCCACGGTGGTCCTCAGAGGCTAATTAGGCTTCTGTGTGGCTCAGTCTCATACTGTTACATATTCTGTCCCATCTGGACTGTGTTTGACTAGCAAGACATGAGTAAGCGGAATGTCAAAACAGGAACAAAAATAAAATATGAAGGAAGACAGGAAGGGAACATGGAAGATAGTGATGGACAGAATAAAGATTTACAGGTAATTCTGCAAATGAAAGATCATGACAGTGGTGAGGCAAAACACAGCGTGAGTGTTAAAAGATATGGACGGTTGGTCAAAATTCTGTGACAGATGCAAGGATGTGATTTTTCCCGAATACTCTAATATGGGGGGGGAAAAGTCACATTTTCAAATTTCAATTTGCAGTATTATGGAGAAAAAAATTAAATAGTCACAAGAAAAGAAAACGTTGAATTTTATGAGAATGACCGTAATATTAATAAAAAGGTCATCGCTTGAGGGGAATAAGTGATGTGAGGAAAGAGTCAATTTTAGGAGCATAAAGGTATCATACTAACAACTCATATGACAAGAATAAAGTAGTTATGAGGAAAACATTGTGGTTGCAAAAGTATATCATCCCAATTTAAGGGAGAAAACATGAGAACAAATTTAGTTTAAGAGAATAGAAATAAAATAGCCCCCTTAACAACATTTCAATGGTCGTGATTAATCCGGAATTATTGACACGTCAAAAAAAACAAAAAAGAAAAACAATCAGACAAACAATCCGCCCTCCCTCGCCAGCTTATGCTAAAAATAAGTGACCACAACTTGATCCCGTAGTCACCCAAAACGGATTTTTATGTGTCCAAGGTAAAATGCAGGCCAAACTGCAGCTAGCCACGATGAGTGATGAGAATGAACCAGGACTGCTTCATGGTAAATTCTATATTAGCTCTTCCCCGTGATGTATCAATAAGGTCAAGAAAAAACACTACTACCACCTATGACGTGTTAATATGTGTAACATTTTTTTGCATTGTAGAATGCAGGAGGGTCAGACGCAGCCTCTGACTCAGGATCAGGCTTGCCTGCCTTGTAAATAATTTAAAATCTGTCCAGCAGGTGGCAGCGGTTGTAAGGGATCAGCCAGGATCATGCTGCAGAACAAGCAGATGTAGAGGGGGAGGGACGCATAGGCGGAGTTGTGGAGTAGCGTGTAGTTAGCAGAGAGTGCATTCGAACCTGTAGCGATAGAGAAATCAAAACAATTAACCCATGATGATTGCTTTCGGGGAACAAAATCTTACACCGAGGAAGATGGAGTTACTGAAAGCAGCAGGACGCTTTCGTCCGCGCAAAAGTAAGAAGTAGCCATCAAAAGAGGCTCTGTGTGCACGAACATCGTCTGTATCATGCAAAAACCGCATCACAGAGAAGATGCCTTCGTAAAGTGAAACCAGAATGCCGTGTAAGACATGTTGTGTGCCCTTGTATGAGGACAACTGCTTCATTGTGTATCACACATGCATAAATTTTAGGGGGAAGGGGACACACAAATGCACATGCACGGAACTGCAGGGTGGAGGGGGGACCCAGGCACGCATGCACACCTGGATACATGCACATACAGTGCACACACACTCACTGAACTTATTGTTTCACTTCTCGTCATAGTTCAGTTCCATAGGGTGGAACACCGCGATCAAAAGTCCTTTTGTGGTGGTGGTGTTTATGTTGTTTTGCCGAAGGAAAGTCTTAGGTAGATGCTGGAGATGTCATAAAAGCAAAAAATCGTGGTGCCATACTTGAAATTATGCTTGAAATGCTTTCACTAAAAGGTCAAAAAGATTAATCATACAGTAAACTATGATTGATCACATGATTAACCTGATTATTTTTTTAATCACTTGCCGTCAAGTGATTAAAAAAATCACTACTTACAAAAATACAAATTAAAATCAGAACGTCATCACGTAACGAGAATAAGGTCATAGCATTACAAGAAACAAAGGGCTCATTTTATGAGAATAGAGTTGTGTGTGGGCGGCAGTAAGTAAATAAAAAAATGTGGGTTGTACGAGAATAGATTCCAATACAGTATCATTATTATGTTCACATAACCTTTTGGGGAAATTATGTGACAGTTGGAGGCCTATTTGAAAATGTAAATGGTTTAAATGTTGGCAGTATAATCTGAAAGGTTTAAAAATATTTCAGGTGAACAACAGGGATCAAAGGTTTAGAAGTTGAATGGACATTAACGGCTGCATGAAAGAAGAGTTCCATCATAGACTACGTGTGTGCTGTAGTCTTACACTATTCAGACAATACAATGTGTTGCATCACAATAGTCCAAACAAGGCTGAAGCAAATAAACTTGGGTGTTTTCTTTGGAGAAACACAGAACAGGAAGTCAGTGAGGTCAATTTCACAGAGTGGGAAAGGGAGTTAAGGCCAGCAGCCAAAAATCAACAAATAAGACTCCACAAGAGAGAACCGAATGTCCGTAGCACAGCTTCACATGACATGTACATAAGTATCCACAGCCTTTGCTAAATACTTTGTTGGCACCGTTGGCTGTAATTAGTCTCAAGTCTTTTGAAATATGCTGCCACAACCTTGACACATTTATCTTTGAGCAGTTTTGACTATTCCTCTTTGCAGCATATCTCAAGATCTATCAGGTTAGATCGGGAGCAGTGGTGCACAGCCATTTTGATTTTCTCCCCAGAGATGCTTGGTCAGATTTGAGTCTGGACTCTGGGTGGCCACTCAAGGACATTTACACAGTTGTCCTAAAGCCACTCCTTGGTTGTCTGGGCTATGTGTTTAAGGTTTGGAAAGTAAACCTTTGCCCAAGACTGAGGTCCTGACAACTGTGGAGCAGGTTTTCATCCAGGATGTCACTTGATACATTCCTATTTCCTGCAATCCTGACTCAATCCCAGTTCCTACAGCTGAAAACCATCCATTAATCATCATGATTCACTGTAGGGATACTATTGGTCAGGTTATGAGCGGCGCCTGGTTTCCTCTAAAAATTATGCCGGACATTCAAGCCAAAGAGTTCAGTTATCATCAGACTACAGAATCTTCCTTTTTTTTTTTTTTAGGTTTTGAGAGACCTTCGGGTGCCCCCGCTGGAGTGGCTTCCGTCTGGCCATTTTACCTGGCAGGCCTTATTGATGGAGTGCTGCAGAGATGGCAGTCCTTCTGAAAGGTCCTCCTCTCTCCACAGAGGGTCGCTGGAGCTCTGACAGAGTGCCCAACGGATTCATGGTCACCTCCCTGACTAATTGTTGTTGTTTACAATACACAGGCGGCCGGCTTTAGGAAGAGTCCTGGTGGATCAGAACTCCTTCCGTTTATGGATGATGGAGGCCAGAGTTCTCATCGGAAGCTTCAAAGTAGCACAATTGTTTTCTGTCCCTTTCCAGAGATTTGTGCGTGACAATTCCTTTGATTTAATTTGTGCTCTGCCAGAGAGGTAGGGTGCCTTCCAAACATCTTAGCTCAATTTTGAGCTTTGTGGAAAAGGCTGTGAATACGATGGTATATGTGATAAATTTGTTTCCCCAGTCTATTTAATAAATTAGCAAAATTTTCAAAAATACTTTCACATTGTCATTGTCGGTCAGGTGTTGTGTTATTAATTTTAAGGAAAAAAAACGATTTATTCCATTTTGGAATAAGGCTGTTTCCACAAAATGTGAAGCACTATGAATATTTTTATCTTGGTCCATCTATTTTCCTACCTGTTTATTTCCTGATCCAGTAGTCTATTTGAGTGGGGATGTTTTTTTTTTTTTCGGGGTGGATGTGAATGAATAACACACAACTGTGGCACTGCATTAACTACAAATGGGACAGTCTAAAACGCTCAATGTATAAAAGCTTACTGTGGGGGTTAATGTCACAAAATTCACATGCACATAACTAATTACGCCTACTCCAACCTCTGAAAATATCAACATGGTTGCCAGAGCTTTTGGGATTTCATGGACATCAATCTCTGAAAATATAAAAACAATCGCACCAATGTTTGAGATTTTATGGACATGACCGTCTTCCTCTCCATAGGTGAGCACTGAGGCCTAGTGTCGCATAATGAGGAAAACATTTAAGGGCAATAAAAATCAATTGTTTTGATATTTTCAGAGATTGCTGTGGTTATAGATGGTGAGATGCATATGAATTTTGGAGGTGACTAG
This sequence comes from Hippocampus guttulatus, assembly GCF_054856545.1. Lineage (NCBI taxonomy): Eukaryota > Metazoa > Chordata > Actinopteri > Syngnathiformes > Syngnathidae > Hippocampus > Hippocampus guttulatus. Next base: position 4,348,342 of record NC_141271.1, read on the forward strand.
CCGTAGTTTTCTAACATTAAATGAGGTTAAGGCCCCCCACCCCCCCCCCACCCCAACACACACATTAAGCGTTTTAGACTGTCTCTTGCCGAGGAAAAAGTATTTCTGATATCTGTTCAGTTTGGGGAAGTAAGCACCTGCCAGTCGTTCGATGGTCCGGCAGATTCTCAACATTGCAAAAGATTAGCTTAAACAGTCACCGTAGCTCACGGAAACACCAGTATATATTTTTGCATTCTTACAGTTTATTTTCTAGCTCCCCTTTGTCTCCACCTGGATAAACATCCGGACATGGCCAAAACATCTGAAAAGTACATACAAGAAGACTCATTCTCCTTAATTGTTATTGTTTAAGCATTCTTTTCCCTGACTGAAATGTTCAATACGATGTCATCACTACTGTTGAAAGAGCAGCATTCTTGAATTGTTGATATAGTACTTTTTTTTGTTGAATTGAAAATCGACCTGTGAATTAATTGGAGTTAGGTACACACCACACTGAAGTCCAGATTTTGCTCGATCCACTCCTGGCCGTCCTTGAATTCTTCGTGCAGGCCCATGATGTACAGCGTGTCCAATGCGTCCACGATGGATGCTCCAAGCTGAGAATTACCTGCACAAGATAGATAGGGAAACTCAAGGGGGGAAAATATTTGTTCCCCCCCTCCCAACTAGTAATCCATCCATCCATTTTCTGAACCACTTATGCTCATTTGAAACTTTGCTGAACGACCATCTCTAATATATGGACAATGAAAACAACAGGAATTCTAGCAAAATACTTCCTCTGGCCTGATTGGAGTAAGTTTCCTACCAGATGCAAGCACACCAAATCACCAATAACAGCAGTACATTGGCATTCCCATAAAGCACAGTCCCTTGTCACAGATTTATGACAACACTTATGATATGACATTTAGATTAGAGTGAGAGCCATTACCAACAGTAACAGTCCCAAGTGCCATTGATCAAACATCTCGTAAAGACTGATTGTGAAGATTTAGGCATTCATTGTATCCAGCGCTAAAATAATCAGTCTTATTTTGGATTTTATTAGGGTGCAACTCATATGGTTTGTGACTATGAGGTGTATTGGAAGATTGATATCATTTTGCTTTGAAAGTCATGTTACCAGGATATCTTGAATGGTAGACTGCAGTACGGATCCGGTCCAAATTAAGGTCTCGTGCGGACCCATGGTCAACCGTCATTAAATAAAGTACACGGATATATATATATAAATATATACCGCATTTTCATGACTATAAGGCGCCATTAAAAGTCTCAAATTGTCTCCAAAATGGACAGGACGCCTTATGATGCGGAGCGTCTTGTGTATGCGCTGAGTTCCAAAACCTGACTGACAGCCGACACGCTGTTTATATAGAGAAAAGGCGGAAGTGACTGTGGACAGGCATGCGGCAAAGAAGTCGGCCAATCAGTGAAGGGTGGGTGTGTAAGTGCACGCTAAAGGGACGCTCCAAGCAGGTACCAACACCTGTATAGAGTGTGGCTATGTGCATTGTTGCAAAACAACTTCGGTTTTGGTTTCTAAGAACCCCCGAAAATAAATTCTACAAAGAGACACGCCTACGAAGCTCAGTTCAAACTTCAAGCCATCGGTTATGCTTTTGGCATGCGTGCCCATCTCACAGCAGCGGTGAAAAACCAAGTCAAGCAAATGAACTCTGAGCTTGCCGTTATTCCCGGAGGCTTGACTAAAGAACTCCAACCGCTGGACATCGGCATCAATCGGGCATTCAAAGCAAAGTTGTGACCGGGCGTTCAAAGTAAAGTTGCGAGCGGCATGGGAACAATGGATGATCAATGGCAAACACAACTTTACAAAGAGTGAGAGGCAGCGCTGGGCGAGTTACGCCACAATTTGCAAATGGATTGTGGCTGCTTGGACGAACGTGTCTGCTTGCACTGTTGTTCGAGTTTTTGGCAAAGCCGGCATCATTTCTGTGGAGCCACATGGAAATGAGAGTGACTCTGACAACGAGAGGGAACCCGGCGTTTTTGATGGATTACCGGTACTTGCACAATTGTTCAATTCTGATACAGAGGATGAGGACTTTGATGGATTTCTGGGTGATGATTGATCGAAAAACGTGAGTACATTGTACGATGGCTAAATAAAATACAATGGAATTCAGTTTTGCTTCCGTTGCCTTTTTAAAAACATGTTTTTAGCTTGTATCTGTATGTCTTGGCATGCTACCGTATGCTACAAGCTAACGTGTTTTTAGCGTGCGCGCATGCATGCCGTATGTTTGAGCTGGCGTATGTTTTACCACTGTAAAACTGCGCCGAACAATACAGTGCGTTTTGTCTATGTGTCAAATACAGAAATAGCACCCATTAATGAGACTGCGCCCAACCATACGGTGCGCCGAATGGTCGTGAAAATACGGTATATGGGTTCGAATCCCGCTTGGGGCAAAAAATGAGCACATACCACCATCCAGTGTGGGTCCTTGGGCAAGACCCTTCACGCTAATGCCTACCTCATACAATGATGAGAGACAATAAAACGAATGACATGACGTCGCCCGGCCAAACAAGGTCTGCGTCAGGTGCTGTCAATTGACGGAGGCCCAGAGAGGTGTGATAAAAAGGCCGATACCCAAGAGGTACATCCAGATGACCATACCTGAAGCACTCAATACTGCCAAACAAAGGCTCCAAGCCTTGTCCAGCCGCCTAAAGCGGTACACGAAAGAGAATGAGGCCAGACGAATAAACAGGCTGTTCGCAACACAACCTGCGAAAGTGTACGCTCAGTGGCAGGGTCCTAACAACAGAGCTGTCCCACCAAGACTGGAAACTGAAAGGTACTGGAAAGGCATATGGGAGAAGGAGGTTGCACATAACAGCAGTGCACAATGGCTGGTGACCCTGAGAGAGGAGCACAGCAACCTCCCTGAACAGAACCCAGTGACCATAACAGTGGCAGACATACAGGAAAGAGTCTCAGATATGAAAAACTGGACAGCACCAGGCCCGGACATGGTCCACACCTACTGGCTAAAGAAACTCACAGCACTCCAACCTAGCAGCACAAATGAACCAGCTGCTGAGGGATGGGACTCACCCAGGATGGCTAACCGAAGGGCGAACGATCCTGATCATGAAGGATCCCTCAAAGGTTGCAGTCCCATCCAACTATCGGCCAATAACCTGTCTCTTCACAACATGGAAGCTCATGTCAGGCATCATTGCGACTAAGATAAGTGGACACGTGGATCAATACATGAGCGAAGCACAGAAGGGCATTGGTAGAGATACCAGAGGAGCCAAACATCAGCTCCTGGTTGACAGAACAGTCGCACAAGACTGCAGGTCCCGACATACCAACCTGTGCACAGCCTGGATTGATTACAAGAAAGCCTATGACTCGATGCCACATACATGGATCACTGAATGCTTGGAGTTGTATAAGGTGAACAGGACCCTAAGAGCCTTTGTCGCGAACTCGATGAGGATGTGGAAAACCACACTTGAAGCCAATGGCAAGCCACTTACCCAAGTGTCCATCAAATGTGGCATATACCAAGGTGATGCACTCCCCCCACTGCTGTTCTGCATAGGACTGAACCCCCTAAGCCAAGTAATCACCAAGACAGGCTACGGATACTGCCTCGGAAATGGACCTACGATCAGTCACCTCCTCTACATGGATGACATAAAGCTGTATGCTAAGAGCGAAAGGGACATAGACTCCCTGATCCACACAACCAGGATCTACAGCAGCGACATCGGGATGTCATTGGGGCTTGAGAAATGTAGTCGGATGGTGACTAAAGGGGTGTTCACACGGCAAGATTTGGTCCGGTGCTACGCCGGGGCTGCCCCAGTAGAGCGTTCACACGTGCAAATTAGCTCCGGCGTAGCCCCGGAAAAGAGCTTACACCGGACCAAATTTGATCCACCTCAGGGAAGTGGTTTAAAAATTTGCGCCGGAGCAAATGCTTGTTTGCGAAGCAGCACCGATGTAAATTTGCACGTGTGAACGCAACTGGGTTAAATTTGCTCCAGAGCAAATGCTCGCTTGCGGGGGGAGTGGCCTCGCTACACGTCAGAGGAGTCCATACGGGTACTTGCAAACATGCATCCTGGGTATTTTGCGCTTGAAAACATGGCGAGTAACAACAATAACAGCACGTGCGAAAAGAACGAATACAGGGGGGTAAACTGGGGCGACAATGAAACTTCAGCCCTGATATCAATTTGGGCTGACGGGACCATCCAAGCCCAATTAGAAGGAACCAGGAGGAATAAAGCAGTTTTTCACAAAATAGGTGAGAAGATGGGTTCCCAAGGTTTTCACCGCACTGGCGATCAGTGGCGCCAGAAAATGAAAGGCCTCAGGCAAGAATACAAAACAATAACTGATAACAACAAGACGTCTGGTAGAGGAAGAAAAACGTGCAAATTTTACGATCGACTGAATGACATCCTAGAGCATCGACCAGCCAGTGTGCCGCACCACCTCGTCGCCATTGGCGCTTCTATCAGCTCTCCGTCCCCCGGCCCGAGCACGCGACCAGATGCACAGCATCCGACCCCGGTCGACAGTGACGAGGGGGCCAGCGACACGGACGAAGCCCGGCCGTGCACCCCGTGCACCCCCGCTCCCAGTACGAGTGTAGACAATTTAAGTGGTGAAGACAGCGCTCACGATAATAATGAGGATCAAGAAAGCAGTGATGTCAGCTTCGGGAAAAGGTCTACCTCAAAGCCAGGAAAAAAAAGAAAATCAAGGGTTGACCAGTTCCAGAAATGTATGGAGGAGATGTTTGAGAAGTTTGCAGAGAGCCAGAGAACAAATATGAAGGTACACACTTCTAGCTGTCCATCATGTCTGATGATGACACTTGCTCCAAGGGAGGGGAGGATGGGTAGGGGGGTGGGGGTGGGGGGGGGGGGGTCAGCAACTCTGTCGCTGGTGCCACTTCTCGTGGGCATAGAGACCGATTCTTGAGCCGCAGACTCGACCACAGATGGAGCAAGGGAAACCGGATACCAGGGGGGTACCAGCTGCCCGCTGGTGTCGTTGAATGCGTTTCTCGGTTCGTCTGGCTTGGTTAATTTTGTGTATTTCAGAGATTGCAGTAGCACAAGTGATCTGCCAGGTTGGTCTGTTGAGTGCAAGTGTTTCAAGCTGCGTGGGGTTGATGTTGGCTCGCTTTAGGAGGTCCCTGCTGTAGTCCTTGAGGCGCCGCTTTTGGCCCCCAGCAGAACGCTTTGCACCTCTCAGTTGGCCATAGAGGACCTGGCGGGGCAGGCGGTTGTCTGGCATGCGAATGGTGTGTCCAATCCACCGAAGATGTTTTTTCGCCACGGCCGCTTCCATGCAGATGGAATTGGTGCTTTCGAGGATGTCTGTATGGGGAATTCGATCTTCCCAGGACAGGCCAAGGATCTTTTGCAGGCAGCGGATGTGGAAGGCTTCCAAGGTAGTAATGTGCCGGCGATATGGAGTCCATGACTCTGACCCGTAGAGCAGAGTGGAGAGACACACTGCGTTGTACACAGCAATCTTGGTACAGGTCTTCAGGTTTCGGTTTTCAAAGACCCTGCTGCGTAGGCGACCAAAGGATGATGATGCTTTATTAATACGGGTGTGGACTTCAGTGTCAAGGGAACAGTTTGAAGATAAAGTGGAGCCAAGGTAGGTGAAATGGTCCACTACGTTTAGTGGAGTGCCATTAATGTGAAAGCTGGGGGATGTGGAGGTTGGGGTAGCGAGTTGGAACATGACCTGTTTTTTTAATGTTGATCTGAAGACCAAAGGATTGGTACAGATTGGAAATGGTGTCGAGGGCGTGCTGAAGCTCTCATCAGCATACTGAAGCTCACAGATCTGACAGATTTTTGTCTTTGTGTGAGCCTGGAGCCGTCTGATGTTGAAGAGGCTTCCGTCTAGGCGGTATTCCATATGGACACCGTCTTCATGTCCCATGCCACGGTGGAAGAGGCACGTGGTGGCAGAGAGGAGGATGTTAAAAAGCACTGGAGCCAAGACACAGCCCTGCTTCACCCCGACTTTCACCTTGAAGAGCTCTGACTGGAGTCCTCCGACGAGCACTCTGGCTTGCATCCCATCATGCAGCTGCTGGAGGATGCTGAGAAACTTGGGTGGGACCCCAAGTTTGGAGAGATGTTTCCAGAGCAACTCACGGTTAATGGTGTCAAAGGCTTTGCTGAGATCGATGAAGGCTATGTACAGGTCCTTTTGATGTTCTCTGCTTTTCTCCATTAGCTGTCTTAAAACAAAGATCATGTCAGTGGTGGATCTAGTCTTCCGGTAGCCACACTGGGTTTCTGGAAGCACACCTTCTGAGATGTGCTCGACTAGCCTGCTGAGCATGATTTTGGCCAAGATCTTTCCTGCGGTGGAGAGGAGAGAGATTCCTCGGCTATTCCCACAGGCTGCTCTGTCCCCTTTCTGCTTATAGATAACAACGATGTTAGCATCCTTCCAATCCTGCGGGACGGTCCCATGTTCCCAGATGTTTTGAATCAGGAGGTGCAGTCGGCGCGTGAGGAGATAACCTCCGTGTTTGAAAACCTCTGCAGGGATGCCATCAGGTCCAGCGCTTTTGTTGTTCTTTAGGCCCGCAATGGCTTGCTGGGTTTCAGAATAGGATGGTGGGGCGTCGAGGCTCATGATTGTTGGCAGGTCTGGAAGATTGTCCAGAATGTGTGGATTGACAGGGTTGGTATGGTTGAGAAGATGTTCAAAGTGGTTTGCCCAACGGGCAAGGATCTCATGGTGGTCCTTGAGGAGTGCAGAGCCATCAGCTGATCGGACTGGAGCAATTGCCCGCTTCTTGGGACCATACAGTGCTTTGATGGCATTGTAGAAGCCCTGGGTGTTGTTACAGTCTGCCAGATTTTGGATCTCATTTGCCTTCTGCACCCACCAGGTGTCCTCCATGATACGGAGTGCTCGCTGGGTCACTGTTCTAACTGCAGAAAAGGTGGCTTTACGGGTGAGAGATGTAGGGCAGGACAGGAGAGCTTTATGGGCCTCATGCTTTGCTTTCAGAAGTGTATGTATCTCGGTTGAGTTGCAGTCAAACCAATCCTGGTGGCGTCTCCTTGACTGGCCAAGCACCTCCGAAGCTGTGCTCTGGATAGCCTGGTGCAGAGCTGGCCAGTCACTTGATTCCTCCGGGATCTTGTCAAGGTTTTCAGCAAGGAGTCGCCGGAGGTTGGCTCTGGTGGTGGGGTTGTTCAATGCTGCACAGTTGAGCCTTTTGTTGGGAGCTGTCCTTGGATGACGGGGTTGAATGCTCATGAGGAGTTTGGATCTGGCCATGAGATGGTCAGTCCAACACTCAGCTCCGCGCATGACACGGGTGATGAGGACATCCCGTATGTCCTTTTGACGGACAATCACATAGTCCAGGAGATGCCAGTGTTTGGAGCGGGGATGCTGCCAGGTGGTCTTAAACCTGTTCTTCATTTGGAAAATGGTGTTAGTGATGACCAACTGATGTTCTGCACAGAGAGAGAGGAGCCGAAGGCCGTTGTTGTTCATTTTTCCCACTCCATGCTGGCCAATAACTTTACTCCATACCAGGTGTTCCGTGCCCACCCTAGCATTGAAATCTCCCATGACTATGAGCTTGTCCATAGCCGGTGTTTGCTGCAGGATGGTGTCCAGAGTTCTGTAGAAATCCTCCTTTATATTCTGCTCGGCATTCAGAGTAGGTGCGTAGGCACTGATGAGTGTGGCGAAGCGTCCCTTTGCCAGGGGAATGCGCCATGTCATCAGCCTTTCATTGATGCCGGTGGGGGATTCTGGGATGCGCTTCAGCAGTTGGGACTTCACAGCAAAGCCAACTCCATGGTTTCGACGAGTGCCTTCAGGGACCCCTTTCCAGAAGAAGGTATACCCTGCACCAACTTCTGTCAGGGAGTCCTCTCCATGTATCCTGGTCTCGCTGAGAGCTGCGATATCGATGTTATACCTCGCGAGCTCTGTGGCCACAAGTGCTGTCCTCCGGTGGGGTCTGTCAGGAGTTTCAGCCAGGTCCAGCAGTGTGCGGACGTTCCACGAAGCTATGCATAGATTTTTTCTATTTCGTTTATTATCCTTTCGACCGCAAGGGGGATGCTCCGACGATTGCGGTTTACCGTCCGGAGTGTGGAGAGCAGACAATTTTTAGACCATTTTTTCTAGGTCCCTCCCCATCTCAGGGGTGAGCAGTGTGGAGCTGCTCAGTCACAATGGAAGCTGCCGAAGAGATGCGCTGCTCCATCCCGCAGTGTCAACGACCATCACTCCATTGCCGCCTGTGTGCATGGTTTGGCTAGGCACTCCCAGCCACATCCTTGGCCTGTGCCCACCGCCATTCCACATCGCCACAGTGAAGGTACACACACACACACACACACGCACGCACACAAATAGCTGTATGTGCGTGCGTGTGTATACTGTATATGTGTATATAAATGATTTAAAATGATATAAAATGATTTGTCATTGATGATCTTCTTTCAGCTCTTCATTGAGAATGAAAATAAAAAGATGGCTCTGGAAAAAGAGATGGTGGGAAGAAATGGCATGGGAGGAACAGAAAAGGAAAGCAGAGAGAGAGGCAGATGAGAAGAGACGAAGAGAAGAGACGGAAGCGAATGACCGGAGGAGGAGAGAAGATCAGGAACACCAGATTCGCCTGATGTCCATGCTTCTGCAATTCCAAAATCCTGGCAGTCATGCTGGTACCAGTGCAGGTGGCTACGAACAGTCACAAAATAATCTTCCAATGAGTGCATTGGATATTTCAGACCCTTCTGTGTACCATGATTTGTAGACCCTGTTGCCATTTTGTATACGTGTATACTGTATATATATATGTATATATTCTGTGTATATATATGTGTATATAGCAGTATTCTTTTTCTGATTGCAAGTCATTATAGTACGTGTTCATATTTGAATGATGATCTTAGAATTTACATATTAGAATGTGTAGATGTTTTGAAGATTTCTGTGCCAAATAAAAGTTTGTTCTCCAATGCCAAATCACAGTTCTTTTCATATATTCTCTCTCTATATATATATGAGAGAGAGAGAGACAGAGATTAAAAGTTTAAAGCATAAAAGAAACATTAAAATATCTTGTGCATTTTTCAAAAAGTTTTATTTAGTGTAGCAACACTTTTTGTTTTTGTAAAAGCAGTGACACATACATTTGTCTAGCTTATTGGATACATACAAGTAATCATGTCAATACAATTTAGGCATTTAAATGCACTAGTAGGGCCTGCCGTATGGCTGCTGCACTGTCACATGTTGGTCTTTGGTCATCTCTCGTTTCATCTGTGGTCTCGTCATTTTCACAACTTGCCACCATCCATTCGTTGTCAAAATGTTCTCCCCATTTTTCACACAAATTATGAAGTGTACAACATGCTGCAACAATGTTATTGAGGTTCACCAGGTGTGTTTCCTGTGTTTTGAGCAGAATCCTCCATCGACCTTTCAACCTGCCAAATGCATTTTCCACAACCATTCTTGCCTTGCTATGTTTATAGTTGAATTCTTTTTGAGGTTGTCTCAGTCTACCATTGTCTGAAAAAGGCTTCATGAGCCACGTAGATAAGGGATATGCTGCATCACCCAACAGCACCAATGGTACTGGCACTCCACCAATATCCCGTTTATCTCCCCAAAACAATGAGCCAGATGTTCTGTTTTGATATAAGGGAGAGTTTGCAGATACTCGTGCGTCATGTACACTACCTGGCCAGCCAATAAAAATGTCTATAAATCGATAGCTGCTATCGACAACAGCTTGCATAATAACAGAATAAAATCCTTTTCTGTTGTAGTAGTCAGTATGACAATCGTGTGGTCGAATAATAGGAATGTGTGTACCATCGATTGCACCCAGAACTTGAGGAAAGCCCCAGCGCTGTTCAAAATTTCGGACATTTTCAACCATCAGGTCACCAACAGGCCATTTAATGAGGTCTTGGCTCATTTCCGAAACAATGGCAGAACAAGTCTGATGAACGATGACACAGACTGTGTTTTTAGCAACACCGAAAAGATGTCCTATTGTCCTGTAGCACGCGTTGGTAGCCAGTTTCCAGAGGGTGATCGCGACCCATTTTTCCACGCTGATCGGCATTCGCATGGCAGTCGTTACACGTGAGAGGGATGGGCGAAGCTTCTCGCACACATATCCGAATGCTTCCTTGCTCATTCTGAAGTTAGATATCCAGTCTGAATGAGTGAACGAATCGTTGACAACTCTGTCCCACCAAACAGAACTGCGTGTCTTCATCGATGTGGTTTTCTCTGCGTTTGGTGACGCCATGGCGACGTCCACATAGCCACGAACGCCGCGAAGTTGTCCACTTGTTGCTGAATAAATCGAAGGATACGTTGTTTTCGTGCTCTTCTGTATTTCAGGAATCTTTCTTTTCTCTCTCTCCTGCGGCGTCTGATAATCGACCACATCGTTGATTTCTCCGGAGAAGTAGCCATTTTTGTCACAAAGAAGAAGGCAGGGAAAAGGAAGTACACTTTAGGCATGCGCATGTTCTACTTCCGCATTCCTGTCGTTTTGCTCCGTTGCAGAAACTGCCGTGTGAACGCAAGTGGGGCTGCACCGACGCTGTGCCGGTGCTGACACGCTCAGCGGCTCTGTACATGTGAACGCTCCACAAAATCTGCTCCGGTGTAAAATATATTGCAACAAAATACACCGGTGCAGCGCCGGAGCAAATGTGTGCCGTGTGAACGGCCCTTAAGAGAGGAAAGGTAGTCCGCACTGAAGGGGTCTCACTCCCTGAAGGAACAATAGCAGACATTGAGGACAGCTACAAGTACCTCGGTATACCACAAGCCAATGGCAACCTCGAACTGGCAACAAGGAAAGCGGCTACGGCCAAATACCTCCAGCAAGTGAGGCAAGTCCTAAGAAGCCAGCTCAATGGCAAGAATAAGACTCGGGCAATAAACAGCTATGGGCATAGCTGTTTATTGCCCGAGTCTTATTTGGTTCCACCCCAAATCCAGCACCCTGAAACTGTACGCAAGCCGAAAGGAAGGAGGCCGGGGACGAGTGAGTGTGAGAGCCACTGTCCAGGATGAAACATCCAAGCTCCATGAATACATCAAGGAGAAGGCTCCAACGGATGACGTACTCAGAGAATGTCTCAGACAATGGGGAACAGAGGATGAGATGCTGGAAGAGGGACCATCATGGGAGGACAAGCCCCTACACGGGATGTACCACCGGACCATAACTGAAGTGGCTGATCTCAAGAAGTCCTATCAGTGGCTAGAGAGGGCTGGCCTGAAGGACAGCACAGAGGCACTCATCCTGGCTGCTCATGAGCAGGCCCTGAGCACCAAGTCAAGTCAAGTCAAGTCAACAGTATTTATAGAGCACTTTCAAACAGCCATCGCTGCATACAAAGTGCTGTACATGGAGCAATTTAACATGCACAATAAACAGTAAGACAAATCGGTAATAAAGGCGGTAGAAAGCACCAAACAGTAAAACCAAGAACAAATCTAAGTCATGCTGAGTCGAATGCCAAAGAATACAAGGGAGTTTTGAGGAGGGTTTTGAAGATGGGCAGCGAGGAGGCTTGCCGAATGTTCAGTGGGAGGTCATTCCAGAGAGAGGGACCAGCAACAGAAAAGGCTCGATCCCCTCTGAGCCTCAGTTTAGTTCTTGGTACTTCTAATAAAGTCTGGTCCACAGACCTGAGGCGCCGGGCAGGTGTGTAGGGGCGGATGAGCTCAGAGAGGTAAGGTGGCGCTAGGTCATTTAGAGATTTGAAAACAAATAAGAGGATCTTGAAAATAACTCTAAAATGTATGGGGAGCCAGTGAAGGGATGCCAGAGTAGGAGTTATGTGCTCCCTCTTACGAGTACCAGTCAAGAGGCGAGCAGCGGCATTCTGGACCAGCTGAAGGCGCTTAATGGAGGACTGGCTGACTCCAAAGTAAAGGGCATTGCAGTAATCGAGCCGGGATGTGACAAAGGCATGAATTACTGTCTCAAAGTGTTCATGTGAGAGGAGAGGTTTTATTTTGGCCAGCTGTCTAAGGTGAAAGAAGCTGGATTTAACAACGGCACCAATTTGCCGATCGAGTTTGAAATCACTGTCCAGTTTAAGGCCCAAGTTTGAGACTGTTGACTTAAGATAAGGAGACAGGGGGCCCAAGTCTACAGGATGGAATGTACAAGGGCCACTGGGACCAAACAATATCACCTCTGTCTTCTTTTCATTGAATCTCAAGAAATTTTGTGCCATCCAGGTTTTGATTTCTTCCAGACAGGATAGGAGTGGCCTTAATGAGAAGGCGTCTTTCTTGCTCAGTGGGACATAGATCTGGCAGTCATCTGCATAGCAGTGGAAGGGAATACCATGTTTCCTTAAGATGGAACCCAATGGGAGCAGATACAGTGAGAACAGCAGAGGCCCCAGAATTGAGCCCTGTGGAACACCACATGACAGGGGAGCAGTGCGTGACTCAGAGCAGCCAAGGCTGACACAGAAGGTTCTGTCAGCTAAATAGGACCTAAACCACTCAAGAGCACTGCCACCAATGCCCACCAAGTGCTGCAAACGAGTCAGCAGAATACTGTGATCCACTGTATCAAATGCTGCAGTTAAGTCCAATAAAACTAGACACACGTGGTCTCCAGAGTCATTTGCCAGGAGGATGTCATTAGAAACGCGTAACAGGGCTGACTCCGTGCTATGCATCGTCTTGAAACCTGACTGGAAGACCTCCAAGATGTTATGTTCATCCAAGAAAATTTTCAACTGCATGTGCACCACTTTTTCCAGAATTTTGGAAATGAAAGGCAGTTTGGAAATTGGCCTGAAACTTGACAGCACATCTGGATCAAGACCAGGTTTCTTGATCAAGGGTTGGACCACAGCATGTTTAAACTGTTGGGGAACTACACCAGAAGAGAGGCTGCTGTTGATGATATCCAAGACTGATGCGCCAACACTCGGGAGAACCTCCTGAAAGAAGTGCGGGGGAAGAGAGTCGCAAGGGGAGCCAGATGGCTTCGTCTGGAGAACTGCATCCTCCAAAAGCGCCAAGGACACAGTTTCAAAAGAATTTAGCACAGCTGAACATGGAACATGGACAGAGGGGTCAGATGCGGTATTTGAGACCGGAGTCCTAGCTGTAGAGACCTTATCAATGAAAAACTGAAGGAATCTGTTGCACATCTCGGGTGAAGAATCCGAGCAAGTAGGCAGAGAGGGTTTGAGTACAGAATCTATCATTTTAAATAGTTGTGACGGTTAGCTTGAATAAGGTCGTTTTAAATAGTGCGCGTGGGTTGTGACACCAGAGCCATTGAGGCCCAGATATACCACACCAGACAAGACCCAAGGAGTAGGATGTGCAAAGAGGCACCTGAGACGATCCAACGCATAACTGCAGGGTGTAAGATGCTGGCAGGGAAAGCCTACATGGAACGCCATAACCAGGTGGCTGGCATAGTCTACCGAAACATCTGTGCGGAGTATGGACCGGAAACCCCAAGGTCAAAATGGGAAACACCTCCGAAGGTGGTGGAGAATGACCGAGCAAAGATCCTGTGGGACTTCCAGATCCAGACTGACAAGATCGTAATGGCGAACCAACCAGATATCGTGATCATAGATAAAGGGCAGAGGAAAGCCGTTGTAGTGGATGTAGTGGTCCCAAGTGATGGAAACATGAGAAAGAAGGAACATGAGAAACTCGAGAAATACCAAGGGCTCAGAGAGGAGCTGGAGAGAGCCTGGAAGGTCGTGCCTGTGGTGATCAGAGCACTCGGGGCAGTGACCCACAAACTACATGAGTGGTTGCAACATATCCCGGGAACAACATCAGACATCTCAGTCCAGAAAAATGCAGTGCTGGGAACAGCAAGGATACTGCGCAGAACCCTCAAGCTTCCTGGCCTCTGGTAGAGGACCCGAGCTGAATGAGGGACGGACACCACCCGAGGGGTGAGACGAGAAAATTCCTTGTCTCACCCCTCGGGTGGTGTCCGTCCTCCATTCAGCTCAGGTGGACGGACACTCCGAGTACTCGAATGCCTTCAAAATACAATACAACGCAAATTCAAAGTGCATGAATATGTCAACTCACCACAATGCCGAATCAGTGCGAGCCCCGAGCTTGATTTTCTGCAACCAAGCGGTCCCATCTCGGGGTAATCGGAGACAATGACACCTGAAGTGCGTGCTTTATGTCGAGTCTACTTCGTAATTTTGTTTTAGTCACCGTTGCTGCACAAAACCCCCGCCTCACACAGGTAGCATGTCGGAAATAGCAACAGTGCTATTGTGGTGATCTCAGAGTATTCACCCATAACTTGAATCCAGAACACCGGCAGAGTTGCTGTCTCGAACTTACTTTGAAGGCCGCCGGCATTTGCGATCTCTGGCAGTTTATTTTACTCATTTAGCAAGCTCCGGCGTTTAGTTTTTAGCGTAATCAGTCACGTGACGGAGAAGCGTGGTTTGACGTGCGTCAAGAGTGACACAGATGGATGTAACGGAGAATCGGGTAATTTTTCAAAATCTTTCTATTCCAAAATAAATACAACGGAATTAATGTAAGTTCTTAGTGTGCGGCCCAGTACCAAATGCCCCGCGGACCGGACCGGCGGTTGGGAACCCCTGAATTAAATGACAAACAAAATTGTATTGAGCAAATAAAACAAATACCAAATACAAGGCAGTGCAGTTAGGATGGGTAGGGGATATTAAATGAGTCCCTTTTGAGATTGAATTTGAAACTCGTAAAAGAGACTGAGCTGCAAAGGTGAGGTGGCAAAGAGTTCCAGAGCTGGTGTGCAGGGTGGCTGAAGGTCCTGTTCCCCAAGGTGCTGAAATGAGCCAAGTGGAACGGTCAGGTGACTAGAGGAGAATCTAAGGGCACAGACCGAAGTGGCGATGTGAGGTAATCAGAGCTCATTTTTAATAGAGCTGTCTCAGTACTGCTGATTGGACAAAAACCGAAATGGAAACAATGTAGCACACAATAATCATTGTAGTCTGTGGGCACCAAGAGCTTTACAATACAACCAGCTTTTAAAAAGGAGCAGGCTTACAGAATATGGAGCGACCAAGTTGCCATATATTTTGAGTGCACTGAGTGTGTTTCAATATGTCCACACTGTCTTCATGATTATCACTAACGTCCTATTTCTGCAAAATCAGGCATCTTCCATGACTGCCACTACCATTTTGTGGACTAAAAAAACAAAAAACAAAAAACAACAACTCCCCATTCAATTCAACATATTGTATGGCGAGCTTTAAAATGCGAACCATGGTGGCAAAGTTCATATTGCTGGGAGTCCTCAATGCATACGCAACCATCATTATGTGGCATGAGTGGCTGTGATTTTTTTCCCCCATTGTTGCCAAGCCACACAACACATCCATCCATACAATGATCAAAGTGATCACTCTGAAACACACACAAGTCCGTTTCCACGTCTGTTTCGGTTTTCACGGTTCAAGCTTGCGATTGTTGAACACAAGTTAATAATTCGAAGACCCAAGCGGCCATATACGGTACATAAGTGTGTTTTACAACAGTAGGACGAACAGGATTTGTAATTTCACATGTAGCCTACCACTGAAAACAGAGTGTGCACTTACTGTTGCCAAAACGCACACCGGGATGCAAGCAACTCAGTTCATGGGAGTGAACCCAATGGAAAGCTGTCCTTTATAAAGCAAATAGCGCCAGTTAAGTTAAATGGCTGTAAATGTGGAATGTGGCAAAGTAGACATCCAGACTTGATCATCTATTTACCGTATTGGCCTGAATATAAGACAGTGTTTTTTGCATTGAAATAAGACTGAAGAAGAAAAATAAAAAATAGCGGTAAGAAAGAAAAGAGAAGAAAATAATAGAAGAGATAACGGAAAATGGAGAAACGTAGCGACAATCTGGAGAAAAGTCGAAGATCGGCCAGGTTAACCGGCAGCTGAGGAGAAGTTATGATGTAATTTACTGTACATTTCAAAAATCAGAAGCCATTCATTTACGAATGTGATTGCAGTTTAGTTTACATACTTAAATGTTCAGATATTAAGATTTGAATGAGGAAAAATAACATGCTTTTTCTCTCAAATATATTGTAATAATCATTTGTTTCAGATGTATTATATTTATTTTCTGTATAAAAATTAATTTGGTGTTCAAAAAGTATTTTTTCAAACTTGAGTCTTGAAAAAGAGAGGGTCGTCTTATAATCAGGGCCGTCTTACCTGTATATTCGGGCCAATACGGTATATTATTTATACTATTATTATAATTTTTTTTTCTTCAACTTATACGAGAAGGTTTGAACCTGATGCTTATGAGATATTCTATGTGCATTCTGACAGAGGGACACAGTGTTGGAGCATCTTTGCTGTATGTGCCGGTTGGCGCATTAAAACATGGAATCGCGCTGTGTGACGGGGTGAAATTCTTACCAGCACATATTGAAAAACATGACAGCATTGGCAAGCATATTGGGGGCGTTGTATCTGCAACAACAAATGCAGCGAACATCCACAACACAGTAAGAGGATATTTATCCCAATGCATGTTGGAATGTACAAACAACATATCCTATCCTAAAGGTTTCAAAATTTGTCATGAAACTGCTTCTGTCATTTTCTCCTCACAATTGCATGTACAATTTACATTGTACTTGCCTGAATTGAAGCTTTAACTGAACACACTTACATTCTCAATGGACCATATTCTCTTCCATTCCTGTTCCATTATGTCTATCTTTCAAAGCTCCTCATTCCTTCGCTCAGTTACTGCGGCAGTTTCATTTAGTGCAAAAGCCTCACAACGATGCAAGCCAAACAATGTCATTATTTAGACTCCGCTCACACCATTTTGTACACCGTGCAAGATGAGTTGTTTTGTCTTTGAATAATGAATGCAGTGGTTTGGTTCTGGATTGAACAAAAGAAATGGGGGTGCTGCCAAAGGCTACCAACCACACCTACAGTTGATAAAAATGGTCTGCCTGCTTGTTCAAAAGCCAGGTTTTTGTGATAGACAATACGACCAAGATAAATAATTTCATAACATTTTCAACAACAATAACATGTGCAACCCAACTGAAACTATATTTTTGAAATGGGAGGTGGATATAAACTGAAGTTGTGGTTGCACAAGTATGCACACCTCCCTAAATCTGGAGATGTGTCTGTGTTCAGAATTAAACAAATTACAGTAATCCCTCGTTTATCGCGGTTAATGGGGGCCAAAACCACCCGCGATAAACGAAAATCGCGAAGTAGTGACCAATTAACATATACATAAAATAAATAAATAAATGCCCCACGTGGGCCTTTGCGCTTGAGCAGAGCGCACTAACACACACACACACGCACACGCACACACACACACACACACACACACACACACACAGGCCAGCGATCAGAGATGTGTTCCTCGAGCCGGTCCTTGGCCTCGAGGGGCGGTCCTTGGTCCTCGGCCTTGGCCTCAGAGTCAAGTCCTTGGTTCTTGGTCTTGGCCTCGGGAGTCAAGTCCTTGGCCTTGGCCTTGGCCTCGGATTGCCGGTCCTCGGACACAATGAGGGATTAGAGCCTCGAATCCCTTGCATAAGGACCGCAATAATCACGAAGGAATCTAATAAATTCCATCCAAGGAAACCCATATTGATGGATTAACTCTGGCGCTTTAAGAGGGGCGGGTATGCCACTGACAGATAACAGTTAGCGCAACGTATAAAGAGTGGCATCACAGTTAGTTTCAATCACGGGTTGTAGCGTTCGCGATCGGCAGTTTAAATAGCGTGTAAAGCCTTTCTGTAACAGTGGTGTCTTTTATTTAGTTATTTTTGCACAGTTGTCACGTTTGTGCGGTCGCACTAGAATGTTTGTTTGAACCAAGTAATTTGCATTACAGCTGGAGTCAATAATGTCGGCAGTTCACTTACGGGGTTGGCCGTTGGGATTTGGAGTCCTTTTGCTCGATTCCAGTTATGTTTGCTGAATGCTTTCTCATGTTTGGAATAATGAATATTGATAATACATAGTTTAAAATCATGGTTGATTTAATTATTATTATTATTGTGAAGTTGAAGGTATTAATTAATGTAGTATTAGTGGTAGTGGTAATCATAGTAGTACTCAGAGAATGGTTAGAGATTCTAGACGTATAATTTTCCCACGGGACGCACAGTTCCAAACAATGTGGGTTTTTGGGACGCAAGGAAATTTCTCAGTCAAAGCAAACAAAAAAACTATGGCAAGCCTGAGGATTTCACAGTAACAATCGTTACTGGTAGCGTGTCGTTTCCGTGGCATCATTTTCACGGTACCGAAAAATAGTTTAATTATAAAAGTCACCGCACTTGAATTGACTGTGTGATCCACGCGATTTCACTGCGCCTGTATGTGTGTTTTTGATGTGGTGTGGTGTGTGAGTGTGTTTCTTCTAATTTACTTTCGTTTTGTTTTGTTTTCAGTGTTGGGGCCGGGGGGGGGGGGGGGGGGCACAACAGATGACGTTATGTGCGCATGCGGGTTGTTATTTTAGTCCGCAAACTGAGGAATCGCGCAGATGAAAGTTTGAGATGGCGGCGAAAAAAACTCACCAAGGTCTACTAATTACGATATTTAAGAAATGGGAATGCTTGTCAGATTTTTCGTATGAATCGTCCAAAGGGCGTATAACTAAACTCACCTGTGACGTATGCACAGAACGCGAGAGCGAAATACGACGCGAGGCACGATTACGAGGCAAATTGGTCATTAGATTTGTAGGCTAATAGCTGTAAAAAATATTATGAAACAGTATTGGTTATTCTATAATTTACTGGTTGTAGCATGGTAACTTTATGAATAAAACATTCGTCACAAGGTGTAGTAATGCTAATGTTAACTGTTGGTAGAACTCATGATAACGTGTGTTAAATTCTTTCGTCAAATTCATCGTATATTACACATGCATCGTCTTGGGAAGAGGATGTCAAGCCACATCAATACTTACCTGTATTAATGATTACCAGTCAATTAATCTTTGCAGTGTGAGATTGGAAAAAATACTCTGATGATGCCACATGAGTACACCAGTTTATGATCCATTTATTTTTTGGAATAAACCTGGAGTACACAGCTGCTGATGTAATGTTCATTGTTAATGCATAGTTTTCAAACATTGACCCTTGAAACATTATACTTTAGAGTTTCGGAATTCTTGATTATCAATATCAGTCAAAATAGAAAAATGGGTTCCCATGATGGACGATTACGGAACCCAACATTTGTTATCGTGGTTTCCCATTGGGTAATCCGACGGAACCGAAAAACGGTTACCATGAATTTCCGAAATCATCAGGCCTGCTCCTGAATTATTAAAATTTTTGCAGCATTTGTTTATAATTGTATGTATATGTTGTTGTTTGTGTTATTATCATATGCAATTGAATAAGTAGACCTTTTCAGAATTCGAAATTTGGGACTCTCTCAATCCATAATGGCACTCATACTTTTCTGATCAGCGAGTCCCTGGGACTCGCTGCCGGTAAACTGTAAAATTATCACTGAGAGATTACCGCTTTTTCTGCAGTCAGTGATTGACTTCTATGCAAAGTCATTTCTCAACTTGTGTTCCGTGCCACATCATGCCTGTTGAGTGTTGATTTACTTCATATTAAGAAACTACTGCACTAAAACATTAATTCATAAATGTATACCATATGATTTTATTTTTTTTCTCAGTATAAATAACACGTACCCTGACTGTTCTACTCTTTGAAAAAAACACTTCATTCAAGCGTTAGGGAGTGCAAAGGGTTATGATGGAGGGGTGTTGCAAATCATGAAGACCTGCCAAGTGGTATGATAGCATTGTTTTATACATGTCCTCGGCTAGGCCTCAGTTTCAAAACCAGTCCTTGGTCCTTGGCCTCGGAAAATTTTCCAAGTCCTTGGCCTCGGAGTCAAGTCCTTGGCCTTGGCCTCGGGTTGCCGGTCCTTGGCCTCGGAGTCAAGTCCTTGGCCTTGGCCTTGGCCTGCCGGTCCTTGGACACAACACTGCCAGCGATCCCGCGATCCCGAGGTGTGCAGCAGACATGTTTATGATTCGTCAATTAAGGATGATTAGACAATTAAGGATGGAAGACACCTGATTTTGTTCTAATGAGTCTCTCTCTCTCTCTCTCTCTCTCTCTCTCTCTCTCTCTCTCCCCCCCCCCCCCACACACACACACAGACACGCACACGCTAGCAGCATCGTAAACAACACTGACACTGATTATAGATCAAAGAGTAACCCACGTGATAAGACAGAAAGAAGATGCACAGCCAATCAACATGGCTTTGCATCTTCTCAGCCCCACCCCACACCACACATGTACTGTAAATGTTGCTGTATGTGACTCACTGTTGTTTTGCTGATTTTCACTGCTTCTCGCGGACCGTTTGCGGACTTCAAAAAAAAAAAATTATGAATATGTTTGAAAAAATCCGCGATGCACCGAAGCCGCGATAAACGAACCGCGAAATAGCGAGGGATCACTGTACATTCAAGCTCATGTTAAATGCGGATCAGCACACACCTGCCACCATTTAAACTCTGAATAACCCCAAATAAAGTTCAGATGTTCAAATAGGCTTTCCCTAATATTCTTTCTCATAGAAGCTGGATGGTTTTGTGCTAGCGAATACTGACTGTTATTTGGAACTGTCCACCTTGACTTAGACCCCAGTCCAGCTGAAGAAAATAATCACTCAAAGCATGATGCTTTGTATTTTGTGACATCATCATTAATGTGTTCGTTGTGTGTCTCAAAACCAATATAACCGAAATCTCATGAAACACCTGATATACCAAATATGGGTATGAAACATTGTTTATAAGAACAAAATATGCATCAAAATGATTATATATGATGGCCCAGTGAGTATATTTGATTTAATTGAACACATTACAACATTTCGATGGGCAATAGAACAATTAGTCTAGTTGTGTCTAAAATATTCAAGGTCAGAATATAATCTTCAAAAACACAAAAGAAGCCTTTCACATAATTTCTTATCTTCCTGCTTGGATCATGGACATGACACTTTTAGGCTGATTTGTAATGGGCCCAGCAGGAACAAACATGGCAGTTTATGTTCCCAGACACAACCAGAGTAACCTCTCAGTGCACTGACGGTTTGGAAAAAGATGAAAATATCCGTTTTCTCTGTTTTTCCTCAGAAGTTAAATTATTGGACTAGATCGGCGGTGATCAAACAGGGTGCTGTGGCACACTAGTGTGCTGTGCAAAGGTTTTCAGTTAATATTATTAATGACAAATTTCTTCATCTATCTTTGCCCGTGACTTAGATTTATAGGCTGAACAATTAAATCCTTTTCTATTAAATGGCAGGAGATACACTAAACCTGATGCCATTCATAAAAAGACTTCCGGTGAGTCATGATATGTCTGTCAGCTTTGTGACCAGCAAAACAGGGCTAGATTTGAATAACATTGAACATTTACGAGCAAATCAAGGTCATCATTATTTCACTATTCAAACTTTCTGTGAAACTTTGATTTTTCTCATGTAAAATGAGTGTCCTACAAATCATATATGTATATCATCTTGTTTGTTTGTTTGTTTTTAGGGAAAATGCTACCTGATTCAGTTATGTCTGTGGGCAGACTTCGTTGAATCAGGTTTTATAAGAGCAAGCAAACAAGCATAACAATTGTTAAGTGCACAGCAACGGGAGACAGTTACCCTACAGTCAAATCTATCAAGCCATCCATCAGGCTGGAAATGGGGGGGGGGGGGGGGGGGGGACAAGAACATTGTGACGTACTACTAGGGCGGGGGTCGGCAACACGCGGGTCCAGAGCTGCATGCAGGTCTTTAGCGACATCTAGTGGCTCCCTGGAGCTTTATAAAAAATGTTTGAAAATGGAAAAAGATTTTGATAGTATGCTAATATAGCTCAAATAGATATAGATACATGTTGCAGCTCCGAAAAAGGAGAGCTGTGGTGTTGGTTTTTTAAAACGCACACTTTATTTATGCTTTTAACAGTCTCGACAAAGACAGACACGTCTGCCTCTGACTCTGTGACTTCTCTCTTCTCGTTCGACTCGAGAGGCGTTCAAAGACAGCCTCAGAAAAACGGAAATGAATGATCACTTCACTGACACTAATAAAAGCGAAAATAATGCACCAAAACAAAAAAATCAAGCGAGGAAATTACAAAATAAATTCTATGGGGGCGTTTGTTAACACACAACAAAGGAATGAATAACAAACAATTCCGCGACAGTTCAGTCTCCTACATACATACAGCATGTGTTTCCTTCATTGTAAGTTTTATAGAAGGCTTTTATTTTTTTGCAGCTCCAGACATTTGTTTTTTGTTTTTTTTGTCCTATATGGCTCTTTTTTGGGTTGCCAACCCTGTACTAGGGGCTTTGTTTTGACGTTCAATGTGTGTCCTACTAGGGGCTTTGTTTTAACGTTCACCATGTGTCATCTAACGGAAAAAAATTCTCACTTGGGCAATCATGTAGACCAGTCTTCCTCAACTGGCGGACCGCGATCCACGACCGGACAGTCGACCTCCTCTGTCCGGACCTCCTCTGTCCCGACCCTCGGCAAATTGTATAAAATAATAAATTATAAAGTGATTTTTACGTTATAAATTTTATATTTTTAGACTATAATCTGCGCATTACCGCGATCGATTGTTAAAATTATCCGTTGTATTCTTTGCATGCACTAACAGATGTATTGCAGTGGACCGCAGCAGCGCGACTGTGTGTGTATCATGTTTTGACTAATGGAGACCCTGGCTGAGCAGGGCATGTCGGCGATAACGATACGCTGATTGGCTCCTCTGAACTTAAGGTGTGCCCATACGTAAGCGTCAGCACGCGTCTATCCCAATACACACGCATTCAAAATGGATGATTGGGTCAGGAAACAGACGCATGCGCGACGCCACAGTGTGCTCACAGCTTCAGCTCAGGAGAGCCGCACACAGACAATTAGACAAGTGGGAGGTTTCGATTGTGTGCAGTTTTGCTCCCGTCTACCCGGGGATCTTTGCAGCTGTTTAACAGCAGAATAGCGCAACATGGTAAATGAACGTCCCAATGGCGTCCTCAAATAATATTTGCATGCCTCAGACATTGCATTCACCTTTAGTGGAAGAACAGCACTGCACATTACTGTGCTCCCTTGTGTCAGTATTTAAAATGGTTCTTAACTCCTCTTCTGATATACTTTTCAGTGATTTCAGAGGGGATGTGAAAAGGGGAATTGTACAAATGAAAAGGATATTTTTGTTTTCATGTTTAGTATTTATTTTGGTAAAATTAGTATTTTGTTTTGCTTTTGTTAAATTAAGGGAAAAAAAGACAACTACTGTTTAACAAAGTTAAAGTAAAAATGTCTTATTTCCCTAAAAGGGCTATTTCTATTATTAAGCAGGCACAACTTAACAAAATATAAGAGTTCCTGTGCCTCAACACAATACCTCTCATTATTTGCTGTGTACTGGCAAAGTGAATAATTGTTATTTTCACGCACCCCATTATTGGTTGGTTGTGAGGAGTGTTGATTTGTATAAGCTTGGCTTGACCATACTAAATGGGCATATCGCCCTGCTCCCCAATGACCGCCGTGCATGGGACCGGACCTTGGTCTTATTAAAAAAAAAAAAGTGGACCGACAGCATTTCTAGTTGAGGACCACTGAGGTAGACAAAAAAAAAAAGGTCAAAATCTTGTCTTGTCATATTAATGTAATGAATTCATTGCCATCATTGCCATGCTAGAGTTAAGCAACACTAAACAAAACACACTAAACAGTTTTTACTGTTTTGCCCTCCCAATAACGGTATTTGTGCTGGTTGTACATCTGTACTATTAGTGTAATAACAAAGCTCAAGATCAGTAGTTTCGAATCAAAATAAATATTCTGCGCCTCATCAATCCAGATTGAACTCAAATGCAAAGATATCCGCCAAAAGAAAGTATTCGAAGAAAAAGGATCACTGAGTTAGTCCCCGAATATTTCTAATTTATCAGAAATATTACACGTTTGTTTTCACTAGAGTCTTGAGTTTTGACTTTTGAGGTCTGAAACCCCTCTCTGATGTGGCACTTGGCGATTGAGTTTTTTTCTTTGTAGCCCAGATAAATTCTCGCAAAGGAACTATATTTGATAGCGCAGTAATGTTTGGTGAACTCTGTATACGCTCTTCTTGTGAAGTCACACCACTTTCAGTCGTCTGGTAAAATGCAATACGCTGTGGCTTGATGGGAATAAAACCCAGTGAAGTGTCTAAAGCATTTGGATAAGATAGAGGACAGATTGGGCTGTATGTAGTTTATCACAACAGCTGCTACCACCGTTGAAGTGTATCAGTGTGTGGATAAATGACTGCTTTTGCAATGCATAAAAAGACACCATGCTTTTGACAATGTTCAGCGCCATCGACTGCATGATTGCCTTCACCGGGTTCCTTTCTTGTCATAGGTAAAACAACGTGAAATAATTATATTTTGTCAGTTTCTTAGTGGGAATTTTCCCTTCCATGTTACTTGCTTTGCTTTCAACAGTCTTAAACATAGTTTGCAGTGGTCTGTTTGTTGCACATTAGAGCTGCCACAAACACTTTATTCTTCAAATCAACCAATGGGAGTTGCGATTAGCTGACTAATTGGACCATATGTAATATCAGCTGCTCTGATATAACCATTAGCTTACAGCAAATTCAAAACAAAGGCAACCAGGCTACAAGCATTTTTTTTCAGAAGAAGAACCACAATTTAAAAAAGGCATTGTTTGAGGATAACAAAAACACTTGTACAGTGGTACCTCTACTTACGAATATCTCTTCATACGAAATTTTCAAGTTACGAAACGCCTCAACAGGAAAATATTGCCTCTTGTTACGAAAGAAATTTCAAGATATGAAAGGTTTTAATACAGTATGGGCTGCTACTCGCAGCTCCGAGTTTCCTGAATGCAACATACTTATAGCTGCCCGCCACAGGTACCTCGCCTTGTTTCCGTGGAAACTCAGCTTCGTCCTCTTGAAGAGCCTCTTTCTCCTTCTTCTTCCACTTGCGATTGACACTCAATAAAGGTGGATGAAAGGGATTAAAACAGGACTGACTTCTTAAAACCGGGGTAGTGAGAACTTAAACTAGTCCCTCGAACACCACCTTAGGAACCCCCCCCCCCTCCCCTCCTCTCCCCGGTGACCCCGTTCGAGCAGGCGAGGGACAATAGGAGTTTTAACCCTTTGAACGGAGAGTCGGCCAGGACTTTCCTGATAGTCCTATGAGTAAGCGGGATAAGACAATATTATATGTACTGTATATCTCTCAAAACACGCACGTAACCCGATTGTGCTCACGTGAGGTTTCAAACCAGACACGAATGTACCTACTTCAGAAATAGAATCAGGGATCAGCCACAACAAGCACCTTTTAAGATGCTCGTGTATCACCACTGTGCTGCTATGAAAGGTAGGTTTGCATTTCATTAACAATTTCTGTGGTGCTAACACCAGTAAACACTGCATTACCCACACCCGGATTACAGTTACTGGATGTGACCTCACAGACAGGCAGATGGCCATCAGAAGAACCGGGAGACTTGGGGAGTCTCCAGAGAAAAGTGCAGAATAAATGAATGAATAAATTAATTCATTAATAAATAGGCGACTCATCGACTATCACATTTATTGTCCATGATTTTGATGCCATTGTTTTTCTTTGTGTGTTCCTTGCTGTCCAATGTGCGTCTATTGTCCAGCAGTGAGTTTACGCGATATGTCTAGTTGGATCTAACATGGAAGTACCCATGTGTTGACATTTTGAAATGAAATATCTCAATCTAGAGGTGTATGTTTCATTTTCATTATTCTTTCAGCTTTTACTATAGGGAGCCCACCTAAGATGAGTGGTACCCCGACCACACTTTGACAATCGCTGTATTCAGGGGATGAGGAAAAAAATGCACGACTTGAGTTGTGTGACGAGTCATTCATGATGTGATCAATTTAATGTGATCTGCATGCCCCAAAGACACTGAAACAATGACGAGCATGTTCAGTGGACAAGTCTGTTGTCCTGTGTAAAGGTGACATCAGGGAATCAAGGTGTTTGCTTAAAATGAGCTCCAACCTCAAACTGGGTCAAATGCTTGTAATTGTAACAGAAGGCAACCCATGTTGCGAGGTCAATTTTGTGGAAAAAAGCAACGGAAGAAGTTATGCCTCACACCAGTGGTTTCCCAACTTTTTTGTCTACCGCCAAACTTGTTAGTCATACCTGATTATTATATACAACTAATTTTAATTCATCTCCGAATGCTAGTTCATTACATTCTCAGGCATTATCTTATTTTTACCTCAAATTAAAAACTAAAGGCAATACTTTACCTTGAAAATACATAAAATAGAATCCACAATAAATTAAATGAAAAAACATGCTTTTCTTATACTCAATTCAATAAGTTCCCATTAAAGAGGTACTTTAACTAATTATCAGGTACAAAACACTTGTCTCCTCAAGGATACAAGTTGTTATTTTATTGACTGGTTTACAAAATGAACATTTTTACTCATCATCTTGGAAATAAAATATTAAATATTCTGATGTACCCCCTGTAACATGCTTGTGTACCCACCCGATTAGCCCTGGCTGTGAAACACTGTTTTACACTATGGCTGGGAATTGCAGAGTAACTTGAGATAAAATAGTAGAAGGTTTTCAGGCAATGATATAACTTCACAGCTTTATTCTTGTAATATTCAGAAATATATGTTTTTCCTTTGGTGGGCCAGAGTACTCGTTTGTATTAATAGTGAGAGCGCATACAACCTTGATATGAATAAAGGACATTTCCACCACGGAGTAATGTGTTATCATTGCTGCTTATATCACTCTGCCATAATTTCTGTTTTATCGCCTATAATTGATGTATTGTTCAAAGTTTCAGGAATCTGTTCTGTGCAAAGGCACTTACCAAGTGATTTACAGAGGTATTATCAATTCAATTCAATTGTATTTATAGAGCACTTTCGAACAGCCATCGCTGCATACAAAGTGCTGTACATGGAGCAATTTAACATATACAATAAACAGTAAAACAAATCGGTAAAAAAGACGGTAGAAAGCACCGAATAGTAAAATCAAGAACAAATCTAAGTCATGCTGAGTCGAATGCCAAAGAATACAAGTGAGTTTTGAGGAGGGATTTGAAGATGGGCAGCGAGGAGGCTTGCCGAATGTTCAGTGGGAGGTCATTCCAGAGAGAGGGACCAGCAACAGAAAAGGCTCGATCCCCTCTGAGCCTCAGTTTAGTTCTTGGTACTTCTAATAATGTCTGGTCTGCAGACCTGAGGCGGCGGGCAGGTGCGGATGAGCTCAGAGAGGTAAGATGGTGCGAGGATGGGATGGACAAGGGCCACTGGGACCAAACAGTATCACCTCTGTCTTCTTTTCATTGAAATTCAAGAAATTTTGTGCCATCCAGGTTTTGATTTCTTCCAGGCAGGACAGAAGTGGCCTTAACGAGAAGGCATCTTTTTTGCTTAGTGGGACATAGATCTGGCAGTCATCTGCATAGCAGTAGAAATTATCACATAATATTCTCCACCAGACAAGGCTATGAAGGCGTGTTTACGCCAAGAGTTTTTGCAAGAGTGTGTGTGATGTGAATTTTTCTGTCGAGGGTCTTACCAAAGATATTTGTAGAATGTCCTTTCTTGGCGAGGGGCTTGAGCTCGTTGTGACCCCAGCCATAGTGACGGTAGCTGTCCCACGCATGCTTCATCATCTGAAACGTCAAGCCACACAGAACATTGGATGTGTTCAGAAATTAAGCAATTTGAACCATGATTGTGGTGGATTTTTACACACCAAAATGTGTTCTTTGTCAGTTATCTTCACAATGGAAATTGGACATGTTGATGATGTCGTCTGTGTATCTGTTCTATACCGTATTTTTGTCCCAACCTTACTGTAGAGTTTTGGAGTTTGACAAGCTCTCAATGAATTCTGACAATATAAATTGCATCACAATACGACGACTATTGATAGTTGATATGTTGAAAGAAAACCAAATATATAACAAACCATCTATGAAACAAAATAAAACTTCAGTAAATAACTCACATCAAAAATATCAAATGTTCCTGAATATTAAAATACACTATGACCGAGCATAAATTGGACACATTTTCCCAAGAGAAAAACTGCATTTTGATAAAAACATGATGTCGTACTTGTGGACTTTATAGTTATGACACTGCTGTGTGAGCAAAAATGTTGTGAGTAGTATAGTAAACGACCATAGTTATCTTTCACGCGCTACTTTGCAGATATTTAAGCAATTGTGGTTTTATTATGGGATTTGACAATATACAAGCAATTCCAAATTCAGAGTTGTACACTTCATTGAAGTACCACTACAAATATTAGAATTTATTTTATATGGTATTACTTAATGCAGGGATGGGCAACCACATGTGGCCATTGACCAGATAATTTATTCATTTATTGAGTGTGTGTGTGTGTGTGTGTGTGCACGAGAGAGAGAGAGAGAGAGAGAGAGAGAGAGAGAGAGAAATAGACGCACGCGCGCGCGCACACACACATACACACACACAATTTTTTCAATTTGTGGGCGATATGAATATGTTTAGCCTCCTATGATGCACCCTCACCTGCAGATTCATTCGGTTGCACTTTTTTTCCAATATGAAAAAAAAAAGCCTACTCCTCAAGGAACACGGATTTTGGAGTTTTATCAGCACGATTTTCAAAAAAAAAAAACAATTTCCATTGCACAATTTTCACAATGCATTTCAGTGGGTGGAGATTATGCACAATTTTTTGCTCTTCGCATGCAGACTGGCACCTCTTTGGACCATAGGACCAGGTCTGGGTGCAGGTTAGTCACCGCAATTTCGTGTGGAAAAGTGAGCCTCTGGCTGAGGTCCACCCGCATTTAACAGTCCCGGGCAACAGTCAGTGGGCCTGACTTCGGAGGAACTGGCTTGGTCCGCCGTTCCTCCCCTTCCCGAACGAAAGGTGTTTTGTATGGGAAGGTCGGCTGGGAAGTTACCTTTTTGTTTTCAGGTTTGTCAGCCAAACCTGATTGTGGCAACAGGTGTATCTTCCTTGAGTCAGACTGGTTTTGCACCCCACCAAGATGTGTTTGAGGCTTGCTCGGACAGCACAAAGGGGGCAGGTTGGTTCTTCTCCTTACCAAAGGTGTAAGTTGGTTGGGGAGGGCAGGACATCTTACGTGGCCCTAATGATGAGGTTTAGCCTATCAGCCTCCATGCTCCACAGCTTGTTCTACATGATTTTCCTCCGCTCCATGCCCTCGAATGATGAGCCCCATTGCCATGACAACGTCAGTGGAGCGATGGTGCAGCCCCCCATAATGTCGACCTTGAGGTAATGCCAGGCAGTTGTATTCTCCTGTGCTGTAAGACAGAACTGGAGGTCCTGTAAGTAGGCTTTCACTAATCTTGCAATGTCTTCTGGCACTTGGAAGAAGTCAAATGCTGTCCACAATATTTGAATTCTTGAATTATTATGACGATTGCTCGATTATGAATGATTATTGCTCCATGTACAGCACTTTGTATACAGCTGCCGTTTTAAAGTGCTCTATAAATACAGCTAACTTGAGTTACATGTCAACAATGAATCAAATAACTTTTTGAAAAAGTCTTGGGAATGGCCTAAAAAAAAGACAAAAACTGTCTTGCAGGACTCCCAAAGTTCATCAAGATTCTTTGGCCTCATCTTCCAAGCCTCCTGCTTCATTCAACTTACCCCAGACATGCTCAATAATGTTCTTTCTTGTCTGGTGATGGGGCTGGCCAATTCTAGAGTACCTTGACCATTTTGGCATTCATGAATTTTGATGTGCAGTATGAGAAGGAGAACCATTTTGCTGAAGAATTTTCCATCTCATTGTTTGGGATGTAGAAGGCAGAAGGACTTCCTTGATACTGAAAGGCTTTTGATGGTGCAATCTACTCTGGAGATTTCTCACCTACCCCATACTGCATGTAATGCCAAGCCATGATTTTTCCACCCCCAAATAATCGTTTCTGCTGTTTCTTGGGTCCCGACAGGTTCCACCAGGTCTGAAGCAGCATTTGTGACAAATGGTATGCAGTTCAATGGATGATAAATCATAAAAATCAAATCCATCTTTTGCAACTTTTCCACTGTCAGTCCTTTCTGTAGACTGTGGTCTCTGGAAAACGCAAGACGTATTTCGTCTTTTATTTAATGTTGGTTTGTGAGCACTAACTCGTCCATGGAGACCACTGTGTGAAAGAAATCAATGATTTTTTTTCTTCAGTTCTTAGTGACGAGTTCTTAAGTAGCTCCACTTAAGAACTTAAGTTCGCAAGGACTAGTGCGAAGCCCACAAGCTGTTTGGGATGATCGGAAGATGGACAGGGCCGGCTGCGACTTGACATTGTTGTTTGGTTGTATCCGTGGTAATTCTAGCTTTAACTGACTCGGTTAATAAAAGTAACTTTTAATTTCGCCCTGTGTAGTGTGAGCGAAACATGGTAGCAGCGCGTGTGTAGAAATTGGCGATGTGAAGAGGGGGTTGGACGAAACGCTAGCTCGTTAGCACGGAAGCTAACCACGGACTTTAGCACGGAAGCTAACTGCGAACAGACGCTACACAGCTGGAACCCACCACGAGAGACCAACCAGCCGAACGCCACGGGAGAAACGTGGACTGAAACAGAGGAAAAAGTTCAAAAAATCCTCAAGGAGAAGCTGCTGATACAGGGGCAAATTGAGGTGGAGAGAGCTCACCGCACAGGAAGACAAGAACCTGGAAGACCTTGACCGAGGCCAGTTGTGGTGAAATTTCTAAAATACAAGGACAGATCAAGGATCCTACAAAAAGCAAAATACTTAAAAGGCTCCAACATCTACATCAACGAAGACTTTACAGATGCCGTACGACAAAAAAGAAAAGAGCTCCTCCCAAAATTAAAAGCTGCACGTGACAGAGGGGAAACTGCCTACTTCAGACATGACAAACTTGTCGTCCACCCCCGCACCAGTACTCCAACACAACAGGCTCGAGTTCAACACCATCAAGCAGCATACTGAGAATTGTTCACCACCCGACGACAAAAACTCTGACCCTACTGAAGCAGGAAATTCACATACCAAAAAACATGAACTTCGAACCCTTTGATGACCCTTCCAACCCTTTGATGACTTCCAACCCTACTGACCACAAGACATTTGACCCTGAGAACAACTTGGACCCGGACAATAACTTTTTCAAGACCGACCAACCGCGAGGGAGCCAGCGACGACCGACCGTGAGGGAGCCAGTGACGACCGCGAGGAAGCCAGCGACGACTGCAGGGAAGCCAGCGACCGCGAGGAAGCCGGGAGACAACCAGCCAGCGACCACCGCGAGGGAGCCAGCGATGACCGCAAGGGAGCCAGAGACGACCGAGAGGCAACCAGCGACGACTGCAGGGGAGCCAGCGACCGCGAGGGAGCCGGGAGACAACCAGCCAGCGACGACCGCTAGGGAGCCAGAGACGACCGAGAGGAAGCCAGCGACGACTGCAAGGGAGCCAGTGACCGTGAGGGAGCTGGGAGACAACCAGCCAGCAGCCGCGAAGGAGCCAGCGACGACCGCAAGGGAGCCAGCGATGACCGCAAGGGAGCCAGCGACCGCGAGAGAACTGGGAGACACCCAGCCAGCCAGCGAGCCTGAGGGAGCCGGGAGACAACCAGCCAGCACGCGTGAGAGAGCCGGGAGGCAGCCAGCCAGCCAGCGTGAGGGAGTCGGCGACGACCGCAAGGGAGCCAGCGACCACGAGGGACCCAGGAGACGTCCAGCCGGCAACCGCGAGGGAGCCAGTGACAACAGCGAGGAAGCCAGCGATGACGGCGAGAGAGCGAGCGACGACAGCGAGGGAACCAACGACGACCGCGAGGGAGCCAGCGACGACCGCGCGGGAGCGGGAAATTCACATCCCAAAAACATGGACTTCCAACCCTTTGAAGATATTGACTATAAGCCATTCGATCCCGAGAATAATTTGGACCCAGACAATAACTTCAAGAACAAACAAAGAGTAACAAACTCTGACTATTACCTGGATGAACAATTCAACACTAATATAAAATTGGAAAATGCACTTTCAGTAATACACTTAAACAGTAGAAGTCTCTATAAAAACTTCACAAAAATCAAAGAATACCTGACTAAATTCAATAAATTTAAAATAATTGCCATATCAGAAACTTGGCTTGATGAAGATAAAACAACTGAAATGGAAATAGAAGGTTATGAAATGTTTTCAACTAATAGGGAAAACAAAAAAGGAGGGGGGGTTGCAATATATGTAGACAAAGCACTTAAATGCAGTAAAATCGAGAGATTGACAAACGCAATAGAAAACCTAATGGAATGTCTAAGCATTGAAATACATAATAAAAAGGCATCAAATATCATCATAAGTTGCATCTATAGGACACCAGGATCATGTATTGACACATTCAATAAAAAACTAACAGATATGCTCAGTTACTACAACGATAAGAAAACACGAATAATATGTGGTGACTTTAACATTGACTTATTAAACCCAAATGGACACAAAAAAACAACTGACTTCATAAATACTATGTTCAGCAACAGCCTTTTCCCAGTAATCCTGAAACCTAGCAGAATAACAGTTGACACGGCCACATTAATAGATAACATATTTATAAATAAGATTGATCATAAAATGGAAAGTGGATTTCTCATTCATGACATAAGTGACCACCTACCTGTCTTTGCAGTTTTTCATAATTATTTTGATAGAAAAGCTAAGTCAACAACTCACATAACAGAAATAAGACTAAGAACCCAACGCTCCATCGGTGCTTTTAAGCAAGACCTAGAAAAACAAAACTGGACTGAGGTCTACTCAAACGAAGACCCAAATACAGCGTTTGAAGTATTTCAGTCTACCATAATCTCCTTATATGATAAACATTTTCCATTAACTAAAGTCTCCAAAAAGTATAAAGACCCAAGTAAGCCATGGATAACGAAAGGCATAGAAAACGCATGTAAAAACAATTTATATAAATTGCTTTTAAAATTGAGAACTGAAGAAGCAGAAAAAATATATAAGACCTATAAAAATAAACTAGTAAATATTATAAGAACCAGTAAAAGAGATCATTATCATGCACTATTAGAGCAGAATAAAAGTAACACAAGAAATATGGAAAATACTTAATCAAGTAATCAGAAATAGTCCTAAAAAAATGGATTATCCAGAGTATTTTATCAAAGGCAAAAATACTATTCTGGAAAAAACTGCAGAAATAGCAACTGAATTTAATGAGTATTTTGTCAACATCAGCAGTAACCTAGCAAAACAAATTCCTGATCCAACAAACTTGTTTGAAATAGATAGATACGTAGAAAAAAAACTCCTCCACGATGTTCCTTACTGCTGTAAAACAAGAAGAAGTATCAAATATTGTAAAAACTTTTAAAAATAAAAAGTCAACTGATTGCTTTAATATTGATATGACAATAATAAAGCAGATTATAGAATATGTAGTGCGACCTTTCACGCACATATGCAACCTGTCATTCAAAGCTGGTATCTTTCCATCAAAAATGAAAATTGCTAAAGTTATTCCAATCTATAAAAGTGGAGAAAGACATCTGTTTACAAATTATAGACCAATATCACTACTACCACAATTTTCAAAAATATTAGAAAAACTATTTTCTCGCAGACTTGATAGCTTTATACAAAAGCATGCGCTGTTAAGTGAGAATCAATATGGCTTCAGGGAAAAACGGACCAACTCAATGGCAGTTATGGAGTTTGTGGAAGCAATAGCCACTAATATAGATAACAAAGAATTTACTGTTGGGGTTTTCCTAGATCTAAAAAAAAGCTTTTGACACAATAGATCACAATATATTATTGAAAAAACTAGAAAGATATGGCATTAGAAGTGTAACTTATAAATGGATAAAAAGTTATTTAGAAAACAGATATCAGTACGTGCAGCTCAACAATAAAAAAAAAAGAATCAACTGAAAATCACTCATGGAGTTCCTCAGGGGTCAGGGCTTGGTCCAAAACTATTCATCGTGTATATAAATGATATCTGCAAGGTCTCAAAACTATTTAAATGTGTCCTATTTGCTGATGATACAACTTTCTACTGTTCTGGAATAAATCTGAAACAGCTCCTGACAACCGTAGAAAACGAATTAAACAAATTAAAAAACTGGTTCGACAGAAATAAATTGTCACTTAACCTGAAAAAATCGAAGTTAATTGTTTTTGCCACAAGACCAATCAAACACCAAACTAAAATTATGGTAAACTCAATTGAGATAGAAAGAGCGTATGAAACCAAGTTTCTCGGATTAGTAATAGACTCAAAACTATGTTGGAAGCCACATATCGATAACGTAAAAAGAAAAATAGCCAAAACCATAGGGATCCTCTACAAAACCAAGGAAGTGCTAAATAAGAGATCTTTGTACACATTATACACTTCATTTTTATTACCATATATGACCTACTGTGTGGAAATATGGGGAAATGCCTGCAAAACAAACACACTCCCTATTCTAAAACTACAAAAAAAAGCTATTTGAATTATTAATAGATCAAAATATACGGAACCCACAAATTCACTGTTTATCAAATTAAATACGATGAAATGTTATGACCTGGTTGACTTTAAAATCGCCCAATTAACCTACAAAGCACACAATAACCTGCTCTCCCAAAACATTCTGAAGTTTTTCGAAATTCGAGAAAGCAGCTATGATTTAAAAGGTACTAACTTATTCAAAAAACTCAAAACAAGAACAAACATCAAGCAAAGAAGTGTACCTATCAAAGGTGTTAATCTGTGGAATAATTTCGAAACGGACCTGAAAATGAGTAAATCGCTTGCTGAGTTCAAAAACAAATTTAAAAAAATAGTACAAAAAACCTACATCAATCAGAGTTAAAATGATAAATTCTAAGCATTAAATATGATGATAAATCAGAACTAAGTTGATAAATAGAGAAAGGTATTGAAATATCCATTATGAAATCAAGAGAAATTTGACACAAGAGTGCCAGGGTGTGGATGTATATAATCCCGATACAAACCAAAAGTTGTAAAAATATCACAATTAAGGGTAAAGTATGAGCCTTAATGGAGACTTCTTTCTTCTTACTTTTTTTCTTTTCTGATTGATATAAAAATTATATATTAGATATAAACACAAAACGGGGTAGGACTAGATAAGTTTTTTACTTCTTCCTACTCCCGTGAACATAACTGTGTTGAATGAAGACTGATTTCTTTCTTTTTACTATTTTATCTACCTTATTTTCTGTCAAATTATTACTGTATATGTTTTATGTTCAATAAACAAACCAAACAAAAACAAAACAAAACAAACCTCTGTTGAAAAAGGTACTGGTCTGTAAAACTATAAAAGCAGTCGTTTCGAACAGCTGTATTTTGGGGTCTGCCACATCTGGTGTTGTCATGGACATCACCAGTATATTCCAACCTTTTTCTTATTCTCTCCACTTGTCGTTTGGATACATTAAAGATGTCTGCCAGCTCAGCAGTAGTCTTGGTCTTAAGACTGCTGATGATCAGGACCGTCGTCTGTGGTTGAAACTTTGGCATGTTGTCAGAGATCAGGTGGGGTTTTTTTTATACATACCTTGGAATGTGCTAATTATGCTATTTGATAAAGGTAAAGCTCAAATTTGTGATTAATTGTTTTAGATACTTCTGTCATGGGGGGGGGGGGGGGGGGGAGAACCCCACTATGGGCTTTACCAAACTTTGGACATCAGGACAGATTTTGCAGACAGTTATCAATGCAAAAGGGTCGGACATTGAAATGAACCATTTACTGTACAAATTCATTGATAAGAAATAAAGTTATAGGCCATTTTTAAACACAATCTCCTTGTACGACAAGCTCTCAACAACCCGGCCTGTTCATGGTTCCTGCCTGTCCGTCACAACAGAGCAGGTGAGGAACCAACTGAGGAAGATGAATGTGAGGAAGGCAGCAGGTCCAGACAAGATCAGTTCCCGGCTCCTCAGGACCTGCTCTGACCAGCTGTGTGACATTGTCCAGCACCTCAACCTGGGCCTGAAGCTGGGCAGAGCTCCACAGCTGTGGAAAACTTCGTGCCTGGTCCCAGTGCCCAAGACCCCCCACCCTAAGGAGCTGAACAGCTACAGACCGGTGGCGCTGACGTCTCATCTGATGAAGACGCTGGAGAGACTCGTCCTCGCCCACCTTCGACCACTGGTGAGCTCGGCACTGGACCCGCTGCAGTTTGCCTATCAGCCTGGCATCGGCGTGGAAGACGCCATTATCTACCTCCTCCACTCAGTGCTGTCACACTTGGAGAAGGCTGGGAGCACTGTGAGAATCATGTTCTTTGATTTCTCCAGTGCCTTCAACACCATCCAGCCCAACTTACTGGGAGACAAACTGCAGAACGCCGGAGTGGACCACCATCTCACAGCGTGGATTATAGACTACCTCACAAACT
The DNA here is from genome assembly GCF_054856545.1 of Hippocampus guttulatus. Classification (NCBI taxonomy): domain Eukaryota; kingdom Metazoa; phylum Chordata; class Actinopteri; order Syngnathiformes; family Syngnathidae; genus Hippocampus; species Hippocampus guttulatus. Next base: position 4,384,994 of record NC_141271.1, read on the forward strand.
GGCCGCAGTACGTGAGGTTGCAGAGCTGTGAGTCGGACAGGCTTCTCTGCAGCACTGGAGCGCCACAGGGGACTGTTCTGGCTCCATTCCTGTTCATCCTCTACACCTCGGACTTCAGACACGCCACTCCAAACTGCCACCTTCAGAAGTTCTCCGATGACTCTGCGATTGTTGGCCTCATTACAGAGGGGGACGATCGGGAGTTCAAGGGACTGACGAAGGACTTTGTGGACTGGTGCCAGCAGAATCTCCTCCAGATCAACCCTAGGAAAACTAAGGAGTTGGTTGTGGATTTCTGCAGGAAACAGTCCTCACCAGCACCGATGAACATCCAGGGTATGCACATAGACAAGGTGACCTCCTACAAGTACCTAGGTGTTCTTCTGAACAACAAACTGGACTGGTCTACGAACACGGACACCCTGATTAGGAAAGGACAGAGCCGACTCTTCCTACTCAAATAAAGGATATCTTATCTTATCTTATGATATCCAGCCTTCACACGCACCAGCCATTATAAATCAAATAAACAACAACACACACACCACCTGTAATCTGTGCCGGTTGGACATTTGATCAAACTTTTATTAGCCCGTAGGCAAGGGCGACAGTGCTGAACAACTTATTTCGGACCTTGGAACACTAAATGGCTTAAAAAAAGGTGATTGAGTCTGACAGCAAAGTTGTACATTCACAGCAGAGTAAATTAAGTTTCCATTATTTGAACAGAAGCTAGATGTGTTACATCGAACAAATCTGTGACACAGCATATGTTATTTTAGTTGTTTTTATTAAATACGCTATGAGCAGGTGCTGGGTAATGTCATAAACATACTGGGAACAATTATCACCCGTTTGATGAGAAGCTGTCCTAATTTGACCCAAAGTGTCGTAATGGCAACGGGCTGCCACTTGTGTTAGCATGACATAAAATAAAAAATATTGGTCCTGTGTGGTTAATTCATGATTTATAATGGGATTTATTATACCATGTAATTAAGTCTTGTAAAAGCCATTTGTGTAAGCAGGGGCGCCCAAACTTTTTGAGCAAAGATCTACTTTTCGATCAACCAACCTGCCGTGATTGACCAGTAACAGCGCACGCGCGCAGACGCACGCACGCACACATGCATGCCATGATGAGCAATAGCCTGACGCTGAGACATGCGACACACTTAGGCCGTTTTAAAATGCTTCTCTCGGCCCTCCAGATTCCCATTCTTTGCCCTTCCCCTCGGTGAATTATAGAAAACAAACTCTGAATGAAAATAATGATAACGATAAAAGATAAAGCGCAACAACTATTGTCACAAGCTGCAACTGCAGACTGCTGAGCGCTAACAGCTTCCGGTGACGCAGTCACACGTTACCATAGGTTAAAGATGACCTGCTTTCTTTTCTTTTCGTTTTTAAGTACTTTTTGTGAAAGTGAGACTGATTGAATTATTTGGGTGCGGTCTGCATTACCACAAAAAATATATATTACTAACATGCACAGAGACAAATGTTTGTTTGTTTTTTCCCCTCTACACCCCTCCGATCGATTTGGGACCAGTCCTTGATCTACTGGTCGATTGCGATCGTCGTAATGGGCACCCCTGGTGTAAAGCATCAAACTCCCTATTGGACTCAGTCAATATGAAATAATAATGTCGCTCTGTGTTGACAAATAACAGACATATTAAGTTTAACTCTGGTGCAAGGAATCGGAATGAGAGAACAAACTACACAGTCGATGCTTGCACACTTGCGGTTGAGCAATCGCAAATGTTTTCCAGAACGTGAACCTTTTTATCAGCAGAAAGCAAAAGCGGGTGAATCTATTGATGACTTGAAACTCCTTAATAAAAATCCATAAATAAACAGTGTTACATTAAAGGCTGCAGGGAGAAAAAGGAGTGGCTTATTGTCTGGAAAATACCGTATGCATCCAGAAAGTATTCACAGTGAGTCATTTTTCCAGGCTCAACCCATAATGAAATAAATTCATTTTTTTCCTCAAAAGGTACACAAATGACATGGGAAAAAAAGTGTTTTGTTTTGTTTCATGTTATTTTTGCAAATTTATTAAATCAAAAAAATGAAGACATCATCTGCACATAAGTATTCACAGAACGTGCTCAATACTTTGCTGATGCACCTTTGGCAGCAATTACAGTCCCAAATCTTTGAAAATGAAGCCACATGATTGTACGTCAATTTATAAGCGGTTTTGTCCATTCCTCTTAGCAACAAGCAAGCTCTATCAGGTTCAGGGGTTTCTCCAGTGTTGTATATGCCTGGGAGGCTGCCAGGCCAAGCTGGGCTTCATGGCACGGCCATTTTGGGTGTTGAGGCTGATAATGTGCCTTTTTACAAATTAAGACATTTGAAAATGCTTGCTTTTACTTTGGAAAACAATTATCAGCATTTTTGCCAGTTTCCATAACTGTTGCGGACTAAGCCAGTAACTGCATCATCATTTGTTAGTTCTGTTTCGGAATGGATGGAAATGAAAACTTTCATTGATTAATTAACTAAATAATCTACAGAATAATCAATTATCAAAATAATCCATGAGCGCGGCAAAATAATTCTCGCTTTTACAATCACACTGTATGGAATCGCAATTTCGATAAAAAAAAAAAAAAACGGTAACTCTTTCAGCCCGAGTGTCAGGTGTCAAATTTAACGCTTCAGTAGCCACGTTGTGGGATACACTGCACACGGGTGGCGCCCCACCTCCAAGTAGAAAATGACCGCGTTCCAACCCCTTTTTCCATTTTGGTATAATTCATGCGACATGAAAAAATGGCAAAGTATTGTGGCTTTTATAGGCACAGTGAAAGGGGCTATTGACTCTCTTACTTGCTATTAAGTTTCAGGATGTCAGGACAGCCTGATTCGTCATGTCATCTTGTCTGAGTCTGTTCCTGAGAAGAAAGTAGTGTTTGGGGTGTATATTACCCCTGCGTGCTCATTATATTTTGCTGTAATAATTATCCCCTTAAACTCCTGCTGCAAAACGTATTCATCTAGAGAAATTATCAACTCCAGACAGCCAGGCAGCCCAGAAATGTCTCAGTGTTAAGGTCAGAGTCTGAGCAGAGTTTAAACACCTGTCATCTACTCCCAATCGACCGACAGGTTCCAGGGTGAGTGAAGTGTGGAAATGTGGTGGAGAGAGTTTGATGAAATGAGGCACCGTGGTTTACGATGCCAAGTTGAAGAACTTTTCATGCGCTTACGGCATCAATCAAAGCGGTCAAAGAAATTGCCACCAGCGAAGAACAGGCTCTTGCATCCCGATCGATGTCTGTGAGGTGCCCCTGACAAGACTCAATATGAGTACAATTTTCTGTATACACTTGCAAAGAAAGCAGAGGTGAATCACTGCTTCATTACATTTTGCCCAGAAAGAAGTGCCTATCTCTTATGCTACGGTCAGACCACTGAACGCAAAGTGAACTATTCTTGCCATACGATTACATAAAAGGACAATTAGTAGATGGGTGGGACTCCGTGCTGGGCCGTACGATTGACACGCAATCTCCAGTCCGTACACGCAAGAGGGCCGAGAACATTTGCTCATGACAAGCCTTCATAATGTTTGAATGATAAATTTGATCTGAAATCTGGAATTGACGGCGTCTATATCAACATCGTTGACTGGTCCATTTGAATAGTTAAAATTTTCATTTAAAATATCAGTAATTTGATTGTGACCAGCTGAAACGAAATATCAAGATATCTGAATTCCATTTTAGCTCGTCAAAACTGAATACAGACATCCGCAATGATGTCACCAGAAAGAGCATTCACCTCGTCAAACATCATATAGCAACACCCCACTGAAAAATTGTTCTTCGTTCGATTAGGTAATGTGTATAAACAAAAATACGATGTACTGAAGCCGCGATAAATGAAGCATGATAGAGCGAGGGATCACTGTATCTCATATTCTCGTTTAACAAAACATGATTTGATTTGTGGCCAACAACAGAGCCATTTCTCGTCTGAGTTCAAAGAAAACAACAACACCTGCCTGCTGGCAACGGAATGTGCATGGCCGGAAGCAATATAATGCTGAGTGATGAAAGCTATTTTGACTTAAAGAGTTGCTAACATTAAGTACATAATATACATACCGAAGCTAGTTCATTTTTTTTAACATCAATAAAATGCTTTTCAGACTTTTTCCCAGTCAAACAAAAGAAAAACAACAACACTACACGAACGCCATTAATTTGTGATTACATGGTTGACAGTGCGGAGGTGGAAGTTGCACCTTCCAGCGCAGTCTTTTTACTCACAAGAACCGCAACAAGGCTAAAAATAAAGTAGTTTTTGGGCTCACACTTATAAAAGATGGCATCACAGAACGACGCTGGTTGGGTTTGCTGTAATGTGTTAATGTGATCATGGATGCGATCAATGCCATTGATAGATTGCACATTATCACACTACAGTCACCGATTTTGCATAAAATGGTCAATATTGACCAATTTCGATACCCGCAAGATAATCGGTTTAAAGTCTAACCCCGACAAATCATCACCAAACTGTATGTGCACATCTCTATTCATGCTCACTTCATATACTCTAAACCTTTTGGGGTTTTTTTGTTTTTTGTTTTTTTTTATGGGCGTCTTAGGCTGATAACTCTCTAGAGCACGGGTGGGCAAACTTTTTGGCTCGGGGGGCCATATTGATTTCTAAATTTGACAGGTCAGCACAAGATACGGTACATATAAAAAACTGTATATGTTGACCAAACATCAACAGAACAAAAGCATTAAAGTATTGCCAACCTTTTTTTTAATGAGAACAGTGAAATAACTATGGTATATGTCCTGTAAGAATGTCCAAGTATGTTAACAACATACAGTACATGTATGACAACACAAGCAACAAAGTGCAACAATATATCGTCCAAAAACTGCAGCATCCAGTACAGGTATATGACAAAATATTACAAAGTTAGGACTATTTGCTACAAAATGAGACGAGTAAAAGACCTGGTGGCTTTCTTTCCACTCACTCACTGTCTCGAACTTGACCTCCCCTCGATCACCACACAAGACAGCGTTGCTCAGCTGATGTCGTGCAACGAGTTTTTGAACCCAGCCACGGGATGCTTCGAAGTCTTCGATGCCCATAGCGCTATGGAACTCGATTGCTGTCTTATTAGCGGTCCAGTTTGCGGGAAGTTTTTAGCACAATAACAGTCAAACCATTCCAGCAGGAAACGTTTATTTACTCGACTGTCCGTCGAGCCGCATGCAATTCACTCTGAGCATGGAAACAGCCAGAATTGCTTCCTCGTTTTTCAAAGTCTCGTAGATTTGAGTCTTTCAGACTCCAAGTGTCTTCTGAATGTTTTGTACTTTGTAACCCGCTTCGTGTAATCAGATACACTTCACTTTCTCTTCCACGGCCATTACTGTTCCTCTTCGTTTGGATGCCATGATCTATAGGACGTAAAAATGTTCGCAATTCCAGTAAAACTCACTGCAATAAAGAGTCGCTTGCATGTCGCCGTTTTGGATCCAATGACAGAAAATAGCGGCGCAGACTAGAGGTAAGATCGGGCCCTAAAATGTCAATCATTGCTTCGGGTTCGGGTCGGGTCGGGCTTCTCTCTCGCTGACTTTTTTAAAAATAAATATATGTTTTAAAAAATGTATACTAAAACGATGTGCGTATACGAAACTAAGGAATACTTGTTTTAAAACAAACAATTTGGATAAAACAGAGAAGGCACTGTCATGTAATTGCTATTTAACTACTAAACGGGAGCACAGCCGCAGACGGCCAGACGCTGAGCATGCACTGCGCACGTGTCACACCAAATTACAGACAACGAAAATTGAAACTTTTATGTTAAATTTCGTTTAAACAAGAGTATAGAAATAATTTCATATATCTTTACCTATTTATTTGATTTATTCTATTTAAAGCCTAGTGGGCTGAAGGATTTCTCTGCGTCATTAAGCAAATGCGCATCAAGATCTCTCTTTGTCTGGCCTCTTATTCTGTATTTCAGCATTATTTCGTTGTGCAAATGCATTTATCATGTTCATAAAATTATGTAGATTATTTTAACCTTAAGAAATATTGTGTTTTTTCTGACAAAAATACTCACAAATAAAATATGAAATTTCGGGTATGCTTCGGGCTCAGGCCTGCAAATCAAGTTCATTGGTCAGGCTCGGGCCGGGTCGGGCTTTAATACCCTCGGGCCCGGTCGGGTCGGGCTAGATTTTTTAGGACAGATCTTACCTCTAGCGCAGACACACTTATTCCGTCGTATCAAGCGGGAGTTACTTGAGTTAGCGCTACTGCGGGCTTCCGTATCGTCTCCCCCTCCCTCCCTGTGCTCTGCAACTTCAAGTAACTGCACCACTTGGCGTTGAAATGCCTGTCATTACAAGTCCAAATGAAATGAACGCAATCATTTATATCGAACCTTAATTGTGTACTGTACCAACCTTCGGCAGGCCGGATTAAAAAGACCAACGGGCCGGATCCGGCCCGCGGGCCGTAGTTTGCCCATCTCTGCTCTAGAGAAAAAACATTAACGTCACTTCAATGTACAAAAACGGTTATCACGGCGACTCATCAATCGCTGCTTATGTTCCACCCACACTCATTGGCAAACCTCAATTCCTTGCAATTCAGTGTCATTCGTCTGTCTAGTATGCAAGTTTAAACTTGTGAACATTCAAAACAATTGTTGAGGACAAAATTGTCTAACATTAGTGCACAGTGATAATGTTACAGTTTGAGCCCTGCGAGTCCCAGGGACTCGCTGATCAGAAAAGTATGAGTCCCATTATGCCAGGGGTGGCCGACCCGCGGCTCGCGAGCCGCATGCAGCTCCCGGGCTTTCAACGACAATTGTCGAAAATGCCTCGGCGATGGCGTTGCCATTCAAACAACGGTGCTTAGTACACAGCACGGACGACATCAGCCTATCATCAATCCTGTTACTTGATTGACATAGAGGGCAACCAATCAGATGACTGAATCACCGCTCATGCGCAGACAACGGCGCTAAGTGCCAAGCTCGTCAGCGAATTACCTCTGTTTTTAGGGCAGGGGTGCCCAAAACGTCGATCGCAATCAACCAAGAGCCAGCAGACTGGTCCCAAGTCGACCACAAGTGGTTGGAGGAGGAAATGGGGGCAAAAATAAATAAAAAATAAATTTGTGTTTGTGTCTTAAGGTTTTATTTGTGTTCGGGCGCTGTTGTTTGTCGTGGCGTGCATGCATATGTGCGCGAGTGCATGCAAATGTGCGCGAGTGCATGGTCGTGTGTGTGTGTGTGTGTGTGTGTGTGTTAGAGGTAAGATCTGGACAAAAAATCCAGCCCGACCCAACCCGCGGGCATTAAAGCCCGACCCAGCCCGAGCCCGACCAATTAATTTGATTTGCAGGCCCGATCCCGAAGCAAACCCGAAATTTAATATTTTATTTGTGAAGACTCGGGAGGAGGAGGGGTGATTTATGATAACAAATTTAAGCCTGTCTTTAATGAAATCTAAGTTAAACAAGACTGTAGAAACATTTACATCTTTTATATTTCTGTTTCTGCGGAGGGTACATTAACCGACAAATTTCCATCATTGACGGATTTTTTTAAGAGTTGATGGAAAAATTTAAGGCCGTCCATCATTTTGACGGGTTGAAAATTGGGCCATTAACAACAGCAGCAGTACGTCCTTAAGCATCTAGCGTGGCACTTTAAGAGAGAGAAGCAGAGTGACAAAGAAGAAGAAGAATGACGGGTGGATAATAGACAGAGACACGAAGGAGTTCTTTGAATTGTCGTTGCAAGAGTTTAGTACAGTACGTGTTGTGATGAGGCGACTTCTGGTTTTCTTTGCGAACCACGGTCTCTCGTGGCCAAAACTATTCACGGCCTCGAAACGCCTCAGCGTCACAGTGAAATTTATTTTAAAAAATGTCAGCGAGAGAGAGGCCCGGCCCGGCCTGAAGCAGGCCTAAAATGTCAATCATTGCCAATGATTGACATTTTAGGCCCGACCCAAATTCTCGGGTCGGGCTCAGGCTTTAGATCTTACCTCTAGTGTGTGTGTGTGTGTGTGTGTGTGTGTGTGTGTGTGCGAGCGTGCGGCTGTGCGTGTGTGGCTCTTTGCAGTAACACAGTAAAAAAATTGGCTCTTACTCTCTGACTGGTTGGCCACCCCTGCATTATGCATTTAGAGAGGCCCAAATTTTGAATTCTGAAATGGTCTACTTATTCAATTACATATGATATTAACACAAACAACAACAATATGCATTGATAATAGGTTTATTTCTTATAAACAAATGCTGCAAAAATTTTAATCATTCAGGCATACAAGATTTGCTGAGAAAGAGGTTCTTATTTCATGCCATGGTTCAGTCTTTGAGTTCATAAATTCTCCTCTCTTTACTCTGCTTCCAATGATGCAAGGCTTTCTCAAAGTCAACTTATCATTGCAAAAAACTATCCAACTTTAGCTGCTTCCTCTGTGATATCTCCGCAATAAACTTTTGCAACACTTGTTCGCAACACTTGTTTTAACATTACACAACTTGGCAATCGTCTGCTTCCCGCGAGGTGAAGGCTCACCAATCTCGTCACGCGAGATTATTTAACGCAAGACCAAAACAACAATGGAGGCGATGGTCAAACTGCGATCGTTGCTGGAAAAAAAGATTTACCGTAGTTTTTTTTGTTGTTTTGACTGAGAAATTTCCTTGCGTCCCAAAAACGCACATTATTTGGAACTGTGCATCCCGCGGGAAAATTATGCATCTAGGACGCAGAGGTAACGAGATGGCCGAATGCATGCGTCGCACGTACCAAAAAATGTTTAAGAAACCAAACGGTGATTTGACCTACAATGAGTGACCCAAAACAATTCCAAGAGCACCACTAAAAACACTACACAAATGAATGTCACTCAACTGTTGTTCTCAGGCAACAAGTGAATGTGTGGTAGTTTAAAGCAACAAAACCAAAAATACACAATACGTACTATCGATTGAATTTTGTCATAACATCATGACAAGTGCTGTTTGAAGAGACGTGATACGAGTTAATTATACAAGGAAATGTGCACGTAAGAAAAGGGAAAGCAAACAGCTCCTTTTGGCGCAGTATTGTCGGTCTGGCTGCCTTACTGTTGCCTTAAAAAATAAATAAATAAATTTTAAAAAGAAAAAGAGCTGGCATAGTGATGATCCCTAATTTGGGGTCAAAATTCTAGTCATTAATTAAAGTCAAAAGCCTGCCAAATATCTGAAAAATGATGAGATGGAAAGTCCAATAAAATCATGTGTTGGAAGAATTTAAGTTAAACAAAAAAAACAAACCTGCATGGTGGTTAATACTATAAAATGTCCGTGTGAATGGCTACTTCTTTGTGTGCGCCCTGCGATTGATGTACTTTTCCTAGGAATGTACACTGAGCCCGGGGGCTGAAATTTTAAAAACAACAGGATTAATAAGTACACCGTTTCATGGTTCTGTTAAAAATTTTGAATTACTCCAATTGACTTTGCATTTATCTCGGATTTATCAATGTTATTTTGCATTTTCTTCCTCGCTGATGTGGTTTCTAACAAGCAATAAAATAATACGTTCATCTAAAATGCATGTTCACAATCAGAAACGAGCAGTGTTGTTCCACTGCAGTATCACACACGAGAAACATCAGTGACTCCTTTTTGCCTCGGTGTAGTGCTGTGTAAACCTATTTTGATATCATATTTTGGCTGCCGCTGCTCAACCCGTATTGTTTTGTGTTTTTTGTTATTGTAAAGTGTCCTTGGGTGTCTTGAAAGGCGCTTATAAATAAAATCTATTATTATTATTATTATGTAGTAGTAGTAGTATTTATAAACGTCCATCGTGCCATACAGACGTGTTGTTTTTATACTGTTATTTTGATGTATGGGTTCGATAGTTCTGTAGCCGTGGCAACTGCTGCGCCGTCTGAGCCCCATTTACTCATGCTTTGAAGCTGCGTCGCCGCCACCACGTCACGGTCTTGGAAGCACATACGCCAAGTCAGCGGCTTTGAAGGCTCAGAGGAGTGATGTTTAATAACGTTACTCGCATGTTGAGCAAACTGGTATCTTTTACATTGTGTTAGCTTTGTTGCTACGCTACGTAGCGCTCGAGTCTTGACGGTGAAATACTGCAAGCTACTGAGCAGGCTGCAAGCTAGCCAGCAGCAACTCGGTCTATGGACCCGGCAAGCGGACGAGAACCCCGCAAGCTTTGTTGGATCTTTAGCAATCGAGAGGAACGGAAAACCATTCACATTAATGGTGAGTATTAACACAAAATTATTGAAAAGAATACATTCAGAGGCTTATTATACTGATATTTTGCTCAATTCACTTTTAAAATACTATATATTAAAAAAATAAAATAAAATCCTCGTCTCACCCCTCGGGTGGTGTCCGTCCCTCATTCAGCTCGGGTCCTCTACCACAGGCCAGGAAGCTTGAGGGTTCTGCGCAGTATCCTTGCTGTTCCCAGCACTGCACTTTTCTGGACTGAGATGTCTGATGTTGTTCCCGGGATCTGTTGCAACCACTCATGTAGTTTGTGGGTCACTGCCCCGAGTGCTCCGATCACCACAGGCACGACTGTCACCTTTACCTTCCAGGCTCTCTCCAGCTCCTCTCTGAGCCCTTGGTATTTCTCGAGTTTCTCGTGTTCCTTCTTTCTGATGTTTCCATCACTTGGGACCGCTACATCCATATCTGATATCTGGTTGGTTCGCCATTACCATCTTGTCAGTCTGGATCTGGAAGTCCCACAGGATCTTCCCTCTGTCATTCTCCACCACCTTCGTAGGTGTTTCCCATTTTGACCTTGGGGTTTCCAGTCCATACTCCGCACAGATGTTTCGGTAGACTATGCCAGCCACCTGGTTATGGCGTTCCATGTAGGCTTTCCCTGCCAGCATCTTACACCCTGCAGTTATGTGTTGGATCGTCTCAGGTGCCTCTTTGCACAACCTACACCTTGGGTCTTGTCTGGTGTGGTATATCTGGGCCTCAATGGCTCTGGTGCTCAGGGCCTGCTCCTAAGCAGCCAGGATGAGTGCCTCTGTGCTGTCCTTCAGGCCAGACCTCTCGAGCCACTGATAGGACTTCTTGAGATCAGCCACTTCAGTTATGGTCCGGGGGTACATCCCGTGTTGGGGCTTGTCCTCCCATGATGGCCCCCCTTCCAGCATCTCATCCTCTGTTCCCCATTGTTTGAAACATTCTCTGAGTATGTCATCCGCTGGAGCCATATATATATATATATATATATATATATATATATATAGTAAATATTCTCTAGTACGGACTCGTGTTTGCGCTGTCCAATTTGTCCTGATAACAGAAATTCCTCATTTGGGAAATGAGCATGGTACATGTCCTTTATGAACCTGCAAGTATGTTGACAAAATGCACGTGTAACAACACAATCAATAAAAAACAAAAATATCCTGTCCAAAAACTGTTTATATAACAAAAACTGCAATACAGGTGTATCCAAAAAAATCACAACAGTAAAATACGTACAGTATTTTAATGTTTATTAAATACTGTACGTATTACGTACTATGTACGTAGTATTACTGTACGTAATACTGTACGGCCATGAAGTGGTACAGTATTTCAGACGCGACGTGCTATGATGATAGCTCAGTTTACGACTGCAAAACATACAGGTAACTTTGGTCTTGTCAGTGGAACAATCTGGCAACTTTTTAAAAGGAAACTTACCATTCATAAACTCTTTAAGTATCCGTTTTCGGTGTCTCGCGCTGCCGTGGCTGGCAAAACAAATGTCCGTGGACCTGTGCAGCGCGCTTGTTGTTTTGTTTCTGGTTTATTTATAGAGCAACGTAACATCCGCTGTGACGTGTGCCGCGTTAATCTCGCGAGAAAAAATGCAATCCCGTTAAAATTCATTTAAATTAATGCCTATAAAAATGTGCTAAACTGACAGCTCTAATATAGACAGATCGATAGATAGATAGATCGATAGATAGATAGATAGATAGATTTTGAGGTACGTCCATGTTTATTTCAACAAGACAATGAGCTCGATGAGAATGAGATAAAAGTGCTGCACTCCATTTTGCCTCTAATTCTTCAAGAAAATGATTACAGTACCATATTTTCCACACTAAAAGGCGCGCCTAAAAATCTGATGCCCCTTGTGTATGGTCATTACAGTAATATGTCAACTCCAAAATGGCTCCTTGCTAGACACATGCTTACAACGCAGAGTTCAAACTTAAGGTGATCGGTTTCGCAGTTGAACACGGAAATAGAGCAGCGGCAAGAAAGTTCAACGTTAACGAGTCAATGTTATAACTTGCTGTTGGTTAAGTGAACTGTGTCGCTGATTTATTAAATAAGTTTTAGTGACATCTGATCGTTCTGTTGGCGTTTCCTTGAGCGTATTTCCATCTAATGGTTGTATTGTAGATATCATCATATAATGCGGTGTGCGCCCAATGTATGAAAAAAAATTACAAAACAGGCCATTCATTGAAGGTGCGCTTCATAATCCAGTGCTCCTTTAGTGTGGAAAATAAGATAATCAAGAATCAATTCCATAAAAATCAACAAAACTAATGACATTCAATTAGAATTTGAATCTTTTCTGTCAGCAACAAAACTCCCATGTGCAAAAGACATACACTCAAAAAATACAGTTAGCCATCTTAAAATAAGAATAAATCCATTAACAACATTATGCAATTCTATAAATAAGTAAATCTAAATATATATTTATATATTCCATAACTGTGGTCATTGCAGTGCAAGGCAATGTACTTCGCCTACTACGAGGTAAATGGCATCTTTTCCAGTCCGTCATTTCCAGTGTGCCATCCAGTGGGCCAGCGCAGGACTGGAGATGGTCAGTCAGCATTATGGATAAAAGTAAAATACTGAAAAATCCAACAATATGTTGAACCTCATACGCTTAATCGGCCATGTGTCATCATTTCTAGTTGTGATGTGGGTGGGAATAAACAAACAGAATAAACAAACAAAAATAATAATTTAAAAGTAGTTTCATATTGCAGGTTTAAAGGCAGAGATAAATTCATCAAACTCAAAGCCTGCAAGTAAAACCCTGGCTCTGCTCAGGACGGTTGAATTTAATCTTCAGAATAGTAACGCGAGGAAACCACAAAACATACACTGCCATTATTGCATCAGTCAGAATGAGACACGCTGACAAACAGCAGTGGAGAAGACCAAGAGTCTACTTTTCGATTGCATATACGCAGTTTCATTCATACTACATTTCAGGCTCATGTCAGTACCTGCACCATGCATGCACATTGATCTATGTGAAAGCAAAAAGAATCAACGCCTGAGTTTGTTGCAACGTTTTGAATAGTTCATGCCTGGAGTTTTAAGCTACCTGAATATCTTCATACTCCTTTAAATTTGAATTTGAAAGATGGGTAAACCGCAGGATCTCTACACACAAGCATGAGGTTAAGCAGGGGTCCATTCTTGTTGTTCGTTGCTCTGCACATGCATGGTTCGCGCATTTTTAGGCGTTTCGGCGCAAAGTCACAAAATCAAGATGAAGAAAGCAGAAATAGGCTCTAACAGGGATATAAAAAATACAGTTACCCATAAAAATGAACCATTGCAGAAAAGTGGAGACAGTTGTTCTTTATCATTTCAGTTGCTCATCCTTAAATGTTAGCGATTGACCATTATTTCAGGACAACGTATTGCTATCAGAAAAAACAGTTTGTGACGGCAATAAGCGACCCCAAAACACAGTCTGGAAAACAAGTCAAGTCAGCGGTTACCACGCGATCCGGTGCCAGGAACAACATTGAAATAAAAGTGTAACTAGGCATTGATTAATTGTTTGGTAACTAAGGTTCATTTTGAAGTGGGCCTAATCGCAATGGTGGCGTATTACTGTCATATGTAGCATGAATAATTGTTGCTGTGGTTCATTTGATTTCTTCTTTCTGACAGGGTACACATAAATAAGCAGGTACTCGAGGCAGAAAAAATGCTTAAACTATTTTATTGAACCGAGACACTCAAGGACGCGTTTCAACCCTTCACAGTAAAAACAAATATGATCGACCAATGAGCAACCAGCAGTCACCCAGATAATTGTAGTATTGCCTCAGCAAACTTGGAAGCCCGGCTGAGCAGGTACGAGAACTCGTACCTCCTCTTTCCAACTGAAAAAGAGGACATTAAAGAATACAAAAAATGTTCTTACCTCTCGAATCTTATTCCGTTTTTCTTTGACCTCGGGCTCAAGTGGCTCTCCATCACCAATGGCCACCACCTTGGGCATGGGCACGGGATGCAAGGGCTTCGGCCTCGTGTCCTTTTTCTTTAGGTCCTCCACCACCTTGCTCTTCTCCGTCTGGATCTCGGCCTGTATCTCCTCACGCGATTTCCGCAGCTTTTCTTTGGCCTCTTGCAGGGCCCGCTCGTGGTCGGCGCGAATTTTATCCCGGAGGCTCGCCTCGTCCTCCCTACAAGAAGCAGTGGAAAACAAGTTAAGAAAATATTCTCTTTATTCTGTCAGATAATTAGCCTGCACAAAGAGAGCAGCAAGTGAGCCTGACACTAAATAAACAGTGTAATTGCGCAAAAAGGTATCTTTGTGATGAAAGATAATTAAATGAGTCAAGAACATCCATCCATCCATCCATCCATCTTCTACCGCTTATCCGGGGCCGGGTCGCGGGGGCAACAGCTTTAGCAGGGAAGCCCAGACTTCCCTCTCCCTAGCTACTTCTTCCAGCTCTCCCCGGGGGATCCCGAGGCGTTCCCAGGCCAGCTGGGTGACATAGTCACTCCAGCGTGTCCTGGGTCTTCCTCGGGGTCTCCTCCCAGTGGGACATGCCCGGAACACCTCACCAGGGAGGCGTTCAGGAGGCATCCGAATCAGATGCCCAAGCCACCTCATCTGGCTCCTCTCGATGTGGAGGAGAAGCGGCTCGACTCTGAGCCCCTCCCGGATGACCGAGCTTCTCACCTTATCTCTAAGGGAGAGCCCGGACACCCTGCGGAGAAAACTCATTTCGGCCGCTTGTATCCGGGATCTCGTTCTTTCGGTCACGACCCATAGCTCGTGACCATAGATGAGGGTTGGAACGTAGATCGACCGGTAAATTGAGAGCTTCGCCCTTCGGCTCAGCTCCTTCTTCACCACGACAGACCGATACAACGTCCGCATCACAGCAGACGCTGCACCGATCCGCCTGTCGATCTCTCGCTCCCTCCTGCCCTCACTCGTGAACAAGACCCCAAGATACTTAAACTCCTCCACTTGGGGCAAGATCTCTCCCCCGACCCGGAGGGGGCACTCCACCCTTTTCCGACTGAGGACCATGGTTTCAGATTTGGAGGTGCTGATTTTCATCCCAACCGCTTCACACTCGGCTGCGAAACGCTCCAGTGAGAGTTGGAGAGCCCCGTTTGAAGGAGCCAACAGCACCACATCATCTGCAAAAAGCAGGGATGCAATACTGAGGCCACCAAAACGGACGCCCTCAACGCTTCGGCTGCGCCTAGAAATTCTGTCCATAAAGATTATGAACAGAATCGGCGACAAAGGGCAGCCTTGGCGGAGTCCTACCCTCACTGGAAACGATTCCGACTTACTGCCGGCAATGCGAACCAAACTCTGACATCGGTGGTATAGTGACCGAATAGCCCGTATCAGGGGGTTCGGTACCCCATACCCACGAAGCACCCCCCACAGAACTCCCCGAGGGACACGGTCAAACGCCTTCTCCAAGTCCACAAAACACATGTAGACTGGTTGGGCGAATTCCCACATACCCTCGAGGACCCTGCTAAGGGTGTAGAGCTGGTCCACTGTTCCACGGCCGGGACGAAAACCACACTGCTCCTCCTCAATCTGAGGCTCGACTTCCTGACGGACCCTCCTCTCCAGCACCCCTGAATAGACCTTACCAGGGAGGCTGAGGAGTGTGATCCCTCTGTAGTTGGAACACACCCTCCGGTCCCCCTTTTTAAAAAGAGGGACTACCACCCCGGTCTGCCAATCCAGAGGCACTCTCCCCGTTGACCACGCGATGTTGCAGAGGCGTGTCAACCAGGACAGCCCCACAACATCCAGAGCCCTGAGGAACTCCGGGCGGATCTCATCCACCCCTGGGGCCCTGCCACCGAGGAGCTTTTTAACCACATCGGTGACTTCAACCACAGAGATAGGAGAGCCCACCTCAGGGTCCTCAGACTCTGCTTCCTCCAAGGAAGACGTGTTGGTGGAGTTGAGGAGGTCTTCGAAGTACTCTGCCCACCGGTTCACAACGTCCCGAGTCGAAGTCAGCAGTGCCCCATCCCCACTGTACACAGTGTTAGTGGTGCACTGCTTCCCCCTCCTGAGACGTCGGATGGTGGACCAGAATTTCCTCGAAGCCGTCCGGAAGTCGGCTTCCATGGCCTCACCGAACTCTTCCCACGCTCGGGTTTTTGCCTCGGCGACCACCGAAGCTGCGTTCCGCTTGGCCAGTCGATACCCGTCAGCTGCCTCTGGGGTCCCACAGGCCATAAAGGCTCGATAGGACTCCTTCTTCAGCTTGACGGCATCCCTTACTGCTGGTGTCCACCAGCGAGTACGAGGGTTGCCGCCACGACAGGCACCAACCACTTTACGGCCACAACTCAGATTGGCCGCCTCAACAATAGAGGCACGGAACATGGTCCACTCGGACTCAATGTCCCCCGTCTCCCCCGGAACATGGGAAAAGCTCTGTCGGAGGTGGGAGTTGAAACTCCTTCTGACAGGGGATTCCGCCAGACGCTCCCAACAAACCCTCACAATACGTTTGGGTCTGCCAGGACGGACCGGCATCTTTCCCCACCATCGGAGCCTACTCACCACCAGGTGGTGATCAGTTGACAGCTCCGCCCCTCTCTTCACCCGAGTGTCCAAAACATGCGGCCGCAAATCCGATGATACAACCACAAGGTCGATCATCGAACTACGGCCCAGGGTGTCCTGGTGCCAAGTGCACATATGGACACCCTTATGTTTGAACAAGGTGTTCGTTATGGACAGTCCGTGACGAGCACAGAAGTCCAATAACAAAACACCACTCGAGTTCTGATCGGGGGGGCCGTTCCTCCCAATCACGCCCCTCCAGGTCTCACTGTCATTGCCCACGTGAGCATTGAAGTCCCCCAGCAGAACAAGGGAGTCCCCAGCAGGAGTACTCTCCAGCACACCCTCCAAGGACTCCAAAAAGGGTGGGTATGCTGAGCTGCCGTTTGGTGCATATGCACAAACAACAGTCAGGACCCGTCCCCCCACCCGAAGGCGGAGGGAAGCAACCCTCTCGTCTACCGGTGTGAACCCCAATGTACAGGCACTGAGCCGGGGTGCAATGAGTATGCCCACACCTGCTCTGCGCCTCTCACCATGAGCAACTCCAGAGTGGAAGAGAGTCCAACCCCTCTCGAGAGAACTAGTACCAGAACCCAGGCTGTGTGTGGAGGCAAGTCCGACTATATCCAGTCGGAACTTCTCTACCTCACACACCAGCTCGGGCTCCTTCCCTGCCAGAGAGGTGACATTCCATGTCCCAAGAGCTAGCTTCTGCAGCCGAGGATCGGACCGCCAGGGTCCCCGCCTTTGGCTGCCGCCCAGCTCGCATTGCACCCGACCCCTTTGACCCCTCCCACGGGTGGTGAGACCATGAGAAGGAGGACCCACGTTGCCTCTTCGGGCTGAGCCCGGCCGGGCCCCATGGGTGTAGGCCCGGCCACCAGGCGCTCGCCAACGAGCCCCACCTCCAGGCCTGGCTCCAGAGGGGGGCCCCGGTGACCCGCGTCCGGGCAAGGGAAACTGAGTGCCATCGATTTTGTCTGTCATAAGGGGTTTTGTGAGCCGTGCTTTGTCTGGTCCCTCACCTAGGACCTGTTTGCCATGGGTGACCCTGCCAGGGGCATAAAGCCCCAGACAACTTAGCTCCTAGGATCATTGGGACACACAAACCCCTCCACCACGGTAAGGTGACGGCTCCCGGAGAGGGAGTCAAGAACAAAGACAGGCTTTTTGGGAAATTAGCAGTGAGCTGCTTTAAACATGAGAAGCTGTACAAATGAAAGCACTTTTGGACATGGTACCTTGAGGATTCTATCATACATATACAGATGTATGTCCATACAGAATTATTCAAACAAGTATTATATGTAAACAGTGAAGAAACCATGCCGTTTTCACATGATTAGCATTAAGATTTGAGGATAGGTAGCTAGAAATAACGTCAAATACATAAACGCATAAGCTAATGTCAGCGTATGCTGTCCGTTCAAGCTTTAGCTGCCGCTTTATGTAGTATAATCATAGTCGCCCCTTGTAAACACTGAAATGTTGTGCTGCTGTCAGCCTTTTTACAAAGAAAACATGTGGCAAAAATTCAGACCAAGACATTCATTTTATTATAGTAATTTAAGTGTAGATGTAACCACAAAAACAGAGACGTCCTAACATCTGCATCCATGAAACTCTCCAGCCGAGTTATGTTATGCTGATGTCAAACTACGCGAATGTAGCCGATAAACATAGTGTATCGCAGATGATTTCGAGTTGTCTTGACGTACCTTAGCCTGTACAACGGTGTGACATACTCATACCTGTCAACTTTTCGGAGCGCCAACCTGTATAAACTACCAAAAAAATCAGTATAAAGAGCAAAAAATCCTTATAACATACCAAAGCATTTTATGTCAAAATAACGGCACAGAAAAAAACCCACGAAATTTTCAATATTTATTGTAGATCTCCATAATACAATGTCTGGTTGGGTTAATGTCTAATCATCATTCTACTTAGTGGCATTACTGTGTTCAGAGTTGTATTCCGGAAATGAAAGCATTCGAGTAGACGAGCACCGTTCTGGGCAAAAGCAAACGGAACTACCTGTCGGGGGGGATTTTCAGAATCCGTATGATTTGTGCGATACGGCCATATACGTAAGATTCACCACAAAATTCGTATGAACTATGGCTAAACCGTATGAGTTGACAGGTATGCATACTCAACAATTGGTCATGAGGCATCTGGGTTCTAAATCTATCTATTTATATCCATATCACTGTGCTATTTTAGAAACCTGCCTTGGTTACGACTGAAAACAAGCATTTATGCTAAGTCCAGCGCATTAACACTGTTTATTCTTGTGTTGATTAATGGGTACTGAACCAATAAAATAAATAAATAAATACATACCGGTACATAAGGGTATGCTGGTTAGTTAGCAGTTGCATTAATCTCCTTACAAACATTTATTAGAATCTGAATTTATGAACTGTTTTTAGTTTTCATGTTTTGGTTCAAAATATAATTTCAGGAAATAACCATTTCCAAAAAGGGAGCAAATGTGTTTTCAATTGTTATCTTAACCCACAGGTGTCAAAATCAAGGCCACCACATCATTTTATGTGGCCTGCAAAAGCAAATCAAGCATGTCAAGTTTCATGATGCTTGCTAAAGTTTGAACCCAAATGTCACGTTGTCATATAATCCATAATAAAATATGATATTGCAAGCATTTTCTCATGACTAAACCCCTTATTACATTAGTGTAAACAATGTTGAAGCAAATCATTATTCTTGACTTCTGATTTAAAATTAATTATCCATCAATTTGTTGTGCAGTGTGTATGTTATATGTGGAGGTGATTAAACATTTATATCAGGGGTGGCCAACCCGCGGCTCACGAGCCGCATGCCCTCTTTGGCTGGTTCAATGCGGCTCCCGGGCTCTCACGCGACAAGCGTCGAGAACGCCTCGGCAGTGGCATGTCATTCAAACTACGGCGCTAAATACACAGAATGTACCACGTCAGCCTATCATCAATCCCGTTACTTGATTGACATAGAGGGCAACCAATCAGATGACTGAATCACTGCTCATGCGCAAACAACGGCCCTAAGCGCTAAGATAGTCAGCGAATTACCTCAGTTTTTAAAGCAGGGGTGCCTAAAACGTCGATCGCAATCGACCGGGAGCCAACGGACTGGTTCCAAGTCGACCGCAAGGGGTGGGAGGAGGAAATGGAGGGGGGTAGATTTGTGTGTTTGTGTTTTTAGCTTTCGTTCATGTTCGGGCCGTTCCGGCTGTTGCTCCTCATGGCGTGCGTGCATTTGTGCGCGAGTGCTTGGTTGCGCACCCACGTGCATGTGTGTGTGTGTGTTCTTGCATGTGCGCGATTGGATCGTGGGAGGTTGGTCACTTCAAAACTCGATCTTTGGGCAAAAAAGTGTGTACGTGTGTGCGTGCGCGCGAGGACGGGATGCCCATGTGTATGTGGCTCTTTGCAGTCACACAGTAAAAAAATTGGCTCGTAGTCTCTGACTGGCTGGCCACCCTTGATTATATGGTTTCACAAAATTCATCATCATAACAGCCCTCCAAGGGAAACCGTAACTACAATGTGGCCCGTAACAAAAATGAGTTTGACACCCCTGTCTTAAGCACACACTAAGGTTTGAAAATCTCTGATCCTTGATCCACGCATTCCCTTCTTCATAAAAAGAGAATTAGCACACTCCATTGTGAGACAAATAAAAGTTTTCTTATCTAATCTTCCTCAGTACAGACGACACAATAGCATAAACTAAATCGATAGAGGCAGTCTAAGAACAGTATACAAAACATTTGGGTAACAAGAAATCCTGCTGTATGTCATCAATATGCTTGAACACAATACAGTCAGACACTACCGGTTACACTTGCCATGCCACCCCAAAATGCATCTTGAGATCTCCTACCATATACCAAGTTAGGCATTTTTCAAAATACTGGTCACACCCAGTGGTTAAACAAAGAATGCTGAACAAAGGTACGTGGTGTCATGGAACTGAATAAACAGTGCCTGACCTCTGTTGGTTTAGACGGCAAGCCGTGTGCACAGGCGTTGTAAAAGCACACACAACAACAACATCCATCAAGCCATCTTCTTTTGCTTATTCGGTGATAAGATAACAGAAACACCAACTTAGGCAACAACGCCAAGACATCTCTCCAAAGAGGCCTCCAAGAGACATCCTAACCAGCCCAGACAGACAGACAGACTTGGCTCAAATGTAATTTTTTTTGCCAGATATCTCAAGAACTATACAGTATTGCTATGGGGTTCAGTTAAAACTAAGCTTAAAAAAAATGTTTTTAAAACACCAAACTGAACTAACTGCTTCATATATGTGAACAATATTCAACATTCACTTTTGTACAACAAAAAAAACATTAAAGTTGTATATTTTCACATTAAATTAACCTGCAGCACTGATTTTTCGATATAAAAAAAACAAAACAACGGCTGGTAAAATGTTACCAAAACCTTACATACCGTATTTTCCACATTAAAAGGTGCACTGGATTATTATTATGTTTTTCATATATTGCACGTACCGCATTATAAGATGCAATCTATAATGCATCCATGAGGTGTCGCTACGCTCAAGGACATGCCAACAGAACACTACACTACACCCTGATTTATATAGCGACAATCAGATGTCAGTAAAACTTATTTAATAAATCAGCGACACAGTTCACTTAACCAACAGCAAGTTATAACATTGACTCGTTAACGTTGAACTCTCTTGCCGCTGCTCTATTTCCGTGTTCAACTGCGAAACCGATTGTCTGAAGTTTGAACTCTGCGTCTTAAGCATGTCTCTAGCAAGGAGCCATTTTGGGGTTGACATATTACCGTAATGACCATACACAAGGCGCATCGGAGTTTAAAGAGCGCTGTTAGCTTTTAAGAAAATGGAAGGCTTTTCGGTGCGCCTTTTAGTGCGGAAAATACGTTATTCTATTTAAAAAATATCAGATGTGCCTACATGTTGTCTGTAGTTGCCCCCCCAAAAAATGTGAATCATCTCCACCTGCAATTTGAGTTGACATGTGGCTGCTCTGATTTTGTTGTGTCAAATGCATTATAAATTGTTTCTACCTAACCTCTACAAAGTGCTCGCATACTCGTAATTATTGTTTGGTGCGTTGAAGGAGTATTTCTATGGATAATTGAGATGTCCTGCTGTGCAAGTGGTCGCACCTTAAGTCAACTGCCGAATGCGAGTGCGTACGGTACTTGCTCATATACATGTACATATACCTGTACGGGGGGGGCTACTTCGCAGATGTTCCTCTTTCACGGGTGGTCTCGGTCCCCATTAACCGCGATAAATGAGGGATCACTGTATTCAAATCTTCTGAGATAGTGAATTTTGGTTTGTATTAGTTTTAAAGATATCTTCAAAATCAAAATGAATGACCATTTGAAATGTACCTGTCTGTGTGGAATTAATGTATGCATTACACAAGTTTCACTTTTTGAGTAGTATTACTGAAATCAACTTTTTCATTATGATCAATTTTTTTGATGAGCACCTGTGCACTGGCACTGTCGAGATGCGTTCACAAATTATATTTCACTAGGCATTTACAAAGGCTTTACACAGCTACTGTCTTGTCAAGACGATCTTCCTTTTTTTTGCAAAATCCAAAGTGTTTCAGACAAGTGAACACATTGTGTTGTCTCATCTTAACCGTTATGAGCAATTTTGGTCTATTATAGTCTAAGTCAGGGGTGTGCAAAGTCGGTCCTGGAGGGCCAGAGCTGGTTGATGAGCTGATCATTTGAATCAGGTGTGTTACAGCTGGGAGAGCTGGAAAACAGGCAGGACAGCGGCCCTCCAGGACCGACTTTGGACACCCCTGGTCGAAGTTGTGTGTTCACGTATACAGTATGTATATGTTTACTGTATTTTGTTATTTATACACCCCGGGGTTGACCGGATGTAAGGTGTACCAGCGAAAAATGAATATAAGTTGATTAAAAAGAACATTCAAACGTTCATCAAAAATAAAAGGGTATGGGAATTTTGAGTATCAAATTATTTTGTGAAGATCACAAATTGATCAATAGCTTTGAAAATCATGACTGTATTTTCCGCACTAAAAGGCGCACCTAAAAGCCTTCCATTTTCTTAAAAGCTCACAGCGCGCATTAAAATCCGATGCGCCTTGTGTATGGTCATTACAGTAATATGTCAACCCCAAAATGGCTCCTTGCTAGAGACATGCTTACGACGCAGAGTTCAAACTTAAGGCGATCGGTTTCGCAGTTGAACACAGAAATAGAGCAGCGGCAAGAGATTTCAACGTTAAGGAGTCAATGTAATAACTTGCTGTTGGTTAAGTGAACTGTGTCGCTGCTTTATTAAATAAGTTTTACTGACATCTGATTGTCGCTATATAAATCCGGGTGTGGTGTAGTGCACCGTTTTTCAGTGTGCCGCGAGACCTTGTCAGATGTGCCGCGGGAAAATATCCAATTTGTATGCCTGTCAGAGATGTGTTCCTCGAGCCGGCGACCGAGGGGCGGTCCTTGGTCCTCGGCCTTGGCCTCGGAGTCAAGTACTTGGTCCTTGGCCTTGGCCTCGGGAGTCAAGTCCTTGGCCTTGGCCTTGGATTGGCGGTCCTCGGACACAATGAGGGATTAGAGCCTCGAATCCCTTTGTCAAAAGACCGCTAAAATCACGAATGAATCTAATAAATTCCATCGAAGGAAACCCATATTAATGGATTAACTCTGTCGCTTTAAGAGGGGCGGGTCTGCCACTGTCAGCGCAACGTGTAAAGAGCGGCATCACAGTTAGTTTCAATCACGGTTCGTTCTGTTCGCGATCGGCAGTTTAAATAGCGTGTAAAGCCTTTCTGTAACAGTGGTGTCTTTTATTTAGTTATTTTTGCACAGTCGTCACGTTTGTGCGGTCGCACTAGAATGTTTGTTTGAACCAAGTAATTTGCATTACAGCTGGAGTCAATAATGTCGGCAGTTCACTTCCGGGTTTGGCCGTTGGGATTTGGAGTCTTTTTGCTCGATTCCAGTTATGTTTGCTGAATGCTTTCTCCTGTTTGGAATAATGAATATTGATAATACATAGTTTAAAATCATGGTTGATTTAATTATTTATTATTATTATTGTGAAGTTGAAGGTATTAATTAATGTAGTATTAGTGGTAGTGGTAATAATAGTAGTACTCAGAGAATGGTTAGAGATTCAGCCATCTCGTTACCTCTGCGTCCCACGTCCTAGACGTATAATTTTCCCACGGGACGCACAGTTCCAAACAATGTGCGTTTTTGGGACGCAAGGAAATTTCTCAGTCAAAACAAACAAACAAACAAAAAAAACTACGGCAAGCCTGAGGATTTCACAGGAACAATCGTTACCGGTAGTGTGTCGTTTCCGTGGCGTCATTTTCACGGTACCAAAAAATAGTTTAATTATAAAAGTCACCGCACTTGAATCGACTGTGTTATCCACGCGATTTCACTGCGCCTGTATGTGTGTTTGTGATGTGGTGTGGTGTGTGAGTGTGTTTCTTCTAATTTACTTTCGTTTTATTTTGTTTTCAGTGTTGGGGGGGGGGGGGGGGGGGACACAACAGATGACGTTATGTGCGCATGCGGGTTGTTATTTTAGTCCGCAAACTGAGGAATCGTGCGGATGAAAGTTTGAGATGGTGGCGAAAAAAACTCACCAAGGTCTACTAATTACGATATTTAAGAAATGGGAATGCTTGTCTGATTTTTCGTATGAATCGTCCAAAGGGCGTATAACTAAACTCACCTGTGACGTATGCACAGAACGCGGGAGCGAAATACGACGCGAGGCACGATTTCGAGGCAAGTTGGTCATTAGATCTAGAGGCTAATCGCTATGAAAAATATGATGAAACAGTATTGGTTATTCTATAATTTACTGGTTGTAGCATGGTAACTTTATGAAGAAAACATTCGTCACAAGGTGTGGTCATGCTAATGTTAACTGTTGGTAGAACTAATGATAACGTGTGTTAAATTCTTTCGTCAAATTGATCGTAGATTATACATGCATCGTCTTGGGAAGAGGATGTCAAGCCACCACAATACTTACCTGTATTAATGATTATCAGTCAATTAATCTTTGCAGTGTGAGATTGGAAAAAATACTCTGATGACGCCACATGAGTACACCAGTTTTTGATCCATTTATTTTTTGGAATAAACCTGGAGTACACAGCTGCTGATGTAATGTTCATTGTTAATGCATAGTTTTCAAACATTGACCCTTGAAACATTATACTTTAGAGTTTCGGAATTCTTGATTATCAATATCAGTCAAAATAGAAAAATGGGTTCCCATGATGGACGATTACGGAACCCAACATTTGTTATCGTGGTTTCCCATTGGGTAATCCGACGGAACCGAAAAACGGTTACCATGAATTTCCGAAATCATCAGGCCTGCTCCTGAATTATTTAAATTTTTGCAGCATTTGTTTATAATTGTATGTATATGTTGTTGTTTGTGTTATTATCATATGCAATTGAATAAGTAGACCTTTTCAGAATTCGAAATTTGGGACTCTCTCAATGCATAATGGGACTCATACTTTTCTGATCAGCGAGTCCCTGGGACTCGCTGCCGGTAAAGTGTAAAATGATCACTGCAGAGATTACCGCTTTTTCTGCACTCAGTGATTGACTTCTATGCAAAGTCATTTCTCAACTTGTCTTCCGTGCCATGTCATGCCTGTTGAGTGTTGATTTACTTCATATTAAGAAACTACTGCACTAAAACATTAATTCATAAATGTATACCATATGATTTTATTTATTTTTTCTCAGTATAAATAACACGTACCCTGACTGTTCTACTCTTTGAATAAAAACACTTCATTCAAGCGTTAGGGAGTGCAAAGGGTTATGATGGAGGGGTGTTGCAAATCATGAAGACCTGCCAAGTGGTATGATAGCATTGTTTTATACATGTCCTCGGCTAGGCCTCAGTTTCAAAATCAGTCCTTGGTCCTTGGCCTTGGCCTCGGAGGCAAGTCCTTGGTCCTTGGCCTTGGCCTCGGAAAATTTCTCAAGTCCTTGGCCTTGGCCTTGCCCCGGAAAATTTTCCAAGTCCTTGGCCTTGGCCTTGGCCTCGGAGTCAAGTCCTTGGCCTTGGCCTTGGCCTCGGGTTGCCGGTCCTTGGACACAACACTGATGCCTGTGCGGTCTTTCGCCCAGAAAGTAATCATGTAGTACCCTCCCATACCGCTAAGGAGCAGCAACAGCGAGCCAATTGCCTTGTGTTTCGACGAGAGACAAGCGAATTTGTGATGCATCAATGCAGGACGACGGTGAAACAATATGAAAGATGATAAAATACTTTTTTCTTTGTGTTCATTTGATTCCAATTCAAGCTGTTATAACGTCATTCTTCAATGTTAAAAACGGTTATAGTAACAATATAACACGTTAATTGTTAAAATAAGCGGGGGGGGTTCACATTTTCAGCGAGTGGTGTGCCGCGAGATTTTTTTCAATGAAAGAAGTGTGCCTTGGCTCAAAAAAGTTTGAAAAACACTGGTGTAGTGTCGTGTTCTGTTGGCATTTCCTTGAGCATAGCTCCATCGAGTGGATGCATTGTAGATTGCATTTTATAATGCTGTGCATGCAATATATGAAAAAAATTACAAAATAGCTCATTCATTGAAGGTGCGCCTCAAAATCTATTCATTCATTCATTCATTTTCCAAACCGCTTTATCCTCACTCGGGTCGCAGGGGGTGCTGGAGCCTATCCCAGCTGTCTTGGGGCAGTAGGCGGGGGACACCCTGAATCGGTTGCCAGCCAATCGCAGGGCGCCTCATAATCCAGTGTGCCTTTCAGTGTGGAAAATACAGTACATGAAAATGCCAGATGCTATATGCTAATTTCATTTAGTATTTGAATGGGATCCTCGACGCACCCCACAACATGCAGAGCCTTCAGAAACTCTGGGACCTGCCACCAAGACGGTTTTTAACCACCTCGGTTAACTTCACCCTCAGAAAGAGGAGAGCCCATCTCAGAGTACCTCCGGACTTGGCTTCCTCATAGGAAGGCGTATGAGTGCAAATGAAAAGGTCTACGAAGTATTCTCCCCACGACTCACAAACTCCTGAATTAGAGCAACAATACAAGATCTAAAAATGAAAAAAAAAAATTACCTGTGTCTGTGCTCATCAAGTCCTCCCTGACCGTGTATGATCACCTGTCCATGTTTCCCCTCCTTGGGCGAGTCAATGTGTGGGATGAGTACGGCCTCCAAGCCCAGGTCAAAGCGCTTGTGCTTGGAGTTGTCAGGCAAGAAGAAAAAAGCGCCGAAGCACAGGGTGATGAAGGCACTGAGGATGAGCAGCAGGATGAATTTCTCAGAGAGCCTTAAGGTAGCGCGGTGGTGCGGAAAGGAGGAGGCGCCCGGCGACAGCGTGGGTATACGGCGCCCAGAGAGCGGTAAAAGCGCTGGCGTGGTCATGTCGAGGACTGCTGAAGGGTTATTGAGCAGGAGGACAGGAGGGAATGAGGCGGGAGGGAGAGCAGCGGCAGGGTCACGAGCGCCGCAGGTGTCGTTTGTTGCAGCTGCTTGACTTTATTATCTCATGCCTGTGCTGCCAAGTCCAAACACCAAAAGAGGAAGAGGTGCCTCAGCGAAGGACTGACTGGTAAAGAGTCATCATCCATTCTGCAAGACAAAAATAAATTAGTAAATAACTAATCTATCCGTTATCGCAACCGCTTATCCTCACGAGGGTCGCAGGCGTGACGGAGCCTATCCCAGCTGTCTTGGGCAGTTGGCACGGTACACCCTCAACTGGTTGCCAGTCAATGGCAGGGCACACAAACAACCATTATCTAGGGATAATCTAGAGCAGGGGTGCCCAAACATTTTTGACCAAAGATCTCCTTTTCAAGCCAACCAACCTCCCGCAATCGACCCGTTACCGCACACGCGCACATAAACACACGCATGCCATGATGAGCAACAGCCATAACGGCCCCTAAGATGAACAAAACAGACATAAAGTAGACACAAGAGAAAAGGAAATCACTGCCTCCCTTCATCGACACGGCGACATGGGACGCACTTTTGCAGACTGTTCACGATTGTAGATCACGTGTGCCGTTTTAAAATGCTTCTCTCGGCACTCCAGATTCCAGTTCTTTGCCAGTACCCTCAGTGAATTGTACATGAAACAAACTGAATAAGGATAACAATAACAACAGATGCAGTCTGCAATTGCAGACTGCTGACCACTAACAACTTCCGGTTGTTAGTGGTCGGTTAGGTTAAAGGTGACCTGCTTTGTTATATTGTTTTACTTGTGAAATACTTTTTTTGTGAAAGTGAAATTGAGACGATACCGAGGGTGCAGTGTGCACTAACGCAAGAATATATCACATTACTAACACTCACACAGACGCACAAATATGTTAGGGTTTTGTTTTGGGGGGGTTTTCCCTTTGATACCAGGGGTGCCCAACCAGTCGATCGCAATCGATCAGTAGCCCGCGAACTGGTCCCATGTCCATCGCAGGGGGGTGTCTGTGTGCATGTTATTAATATTCTATATTTTTATGTATGCGTGCATGCGCGGGAGCGGGTCGATCGCGGGAGGTTGGTTGCTTGAAAAGTCGCTTTTCCGTCAAAAAGGTTGGGCACTCCTGCTCTACACCCCTTGCGATCGACGTATTGGGCTCCCTGGTCGAGCCGATATTTGGGATTTTGGCGCACAACAATTTCGGACGTTTTTTGTTTTGCCCCCCTCATTCAATTGCCAATCAATTATAACTATTCTCTTTACCTTATGGCTGTCCTCCTCACACTTTTTTCTGATTTTGTTTTCCTGCATATTGAGTGACTAGCTGGAAGTTGCGACATAATTAGATTCACATTGCAATTTTCCAGTCAAAAATGTGTACGTTGCACCTCAATCCAACACATTTAAAAGCCAAACTACAAACGGGTGTTTATGTGCACAACGTATTGCCAAGTGTTATGTGTAACATTCGAACGCTAACCTGTTACGCCCGATGTGTTTCTTCTATTTTTTTGCATGTTTGTAAGTGAAAACAAAATGTAGGTTTTTGTTTGTTTTTTAATTAATGAGGAAATGCCCTGTGTGAAAAAGTGATTGCCCCCTAAACCTCATATCTGGTTATGCCACCCTCAGCAGCAGCAACCAAAATGAAGCATTTTCTATAACTGGCAATACGTCCTTCACGCCTCTGTGTAGACATTCTGGACCCACTCTTCCTTGCAAAATTGCTTTAATTCAGCCACACTGGAGGGTTTTCGAGCATGAATAGCTTTTCAAAGCTGATGTCACAGCATTTCGATCAGATTCAAGTTTGGACTTTGATTTGGCCACTCCAAAACACTCAACAATGTTTTATTCAACATTCAAAAGTTGAATTGCTGATGTGTTTTCAATTGTTCTCGTGATGCAGAACTCAAATGCGCTTCAGCTTGAGGCTACAAACAACTGATGGCTAAATGTTCTCCAACAGCATTTTCTGGTAAAGAGAGGAAGTCACAGTTCCATAAATCACAGCGAGCCAGCCATCCAGGTCTCGGGGTAGCGATGTAGCCCCAGACCATCACACTACCCTACCACCAATAATTGACTGTTGCACAACATGGTGTATTCAAAGTACTTTTACAACATCAGGAACTTGTACGTGCACCATGCCGTTCTGCACATGAATAGTATTTCTTTGATTATTGAATACACCATGTATTCAAAGTACTTTTACAACATCAGGAACTTGTACGCGCACCATGCCGTTCTGCACATGAATAGTATTTCTTTGATTATATGTTTAAGATCATTGTAGCCACAAAATTAACTCGCTGTATTACTCTCTTTAAAAAGTAACATATTTATGTTTCTGGTTACTTGATTTTAAAAGTACCTAACTTTGATTGCAATTTACTTTAATTTTTCTATTCAGCAGATACGGTACCGACAATCCTTTTTCGGAAAACATTATCTTTTTTTTCTTTAAGACTTCACTTAAACACACACACACACACACACACACATATATATATATATATTAGTGCTGTCAAACGATTAAAATATTTAATAGTGATTAAAAACGCAATGTCATAATTAACTCATAATTAATCGTGATTACTCACACATTTTTTAGCGTTTCTAAATTTCCTTTTATATTTTTTTGTCCTATTTTAATGCTCTCATCAACATGGAATCATGGATCCGTTTTCTATGTGCAAAATGCAAATATTTACTAAAACAACAATTTCGATTTTCAATTTTACATGAACATTTTTTACTTGGAGCAGTTATTCACACATAATCTCTCACACAATATTATCATCAACAACAGTGAAAAAAATATTTTGTCACAACAGCTCCTTTTATGGAATCAAAACAGAGCAATATAAAATTATAAAGTACACATCTACGGTAAACTAGTACTCAGCCGAGAGTGGATTTAAGCCATGGTTGCATACTTCGTTTTTCTCAAGTTTCCTTTGAACACAGCAGTCAGGCTATGTTGATTGTGTTGGTCCTTCTTGCGCGGAAGTCTCTCTATGGTTTCGTGTAGACATCATTTGGGATGACTACACTTGGTTCGAGGCACAACACTGGAGACGTTTTCTTAATTTCAGTGTGGTCGCTACCACTGCACTGCTGAACTCTCGACGTGCCTCAGCGCACCGTCACTGTCAGACGAACACAGAGAAGCTCCACCCCCTTAATTTATATGGACACGGAACACTGTAACCTTCCACACAAAATAGTTCCAAACAAGTAACAATCGCGTCAGTGGCATACATTGTATTCGACAGGCTACCTGCTCTTTATTCACCAGAGGCTCATCAACCTCGTCTCTTATTTCTCTCCCGAAACAATGTCTTCTCCCGCTTGGTGTACCTTAGCCTTCTCCGCTACGTATAATTTCTGCACATAGCTTGTAATGGAGGCTATCGCTGGCAATCTGCAGTCGTTAGATGCAATGCGAATGATTTCAGCTTGAGTCGAGCTGTGGACAATGTTGACAGGCTTGCATGCAGTAGCCATACATTTAGCTATGGCTTCAGCAAATTTGTTCTTCGTCGTGTTATCCATTTTCTTCGCTTTGAAATGATCCACAGCTGTCTGACTTCGACGACATCAGCTGTGTGCTTGGCCATGAAGTGGTATTTCAGACTTGACGTGCTATGACAATAGCTCAGTTTACGACTGCAAAACATACAGGTAACTTTGGTCTTGTCAGTGGAACCATCTGGCAACTTTATAAAAGTAAACTTTCCATTCATAAACTCTCAGTATCTGTTTTCGGTGTGTCGGCTGCCGTGGCTGGCAAAACAGACATGGGCGTGGACCTGTGCAGCGCGCTTGTTGTTTTGTTTTCGGTTTATTTATAGAGCAACATAACATCCGTTGTGATGTGTTGCCGCATTAATCTCGCGATAAAAAAAATTAATCACGTTAAAATTTATTTAAATTAACGCAGATAATAACGCGCTAAACTGACAGCACAAATTTTATATATAATTTAAGAACAAGGGAGATGTGCAGAGTTGTAGTAACTACAGAGGAATAAAGTTGATGAGCCATACAATGAAACTATATGAAACAGTCGTTGAAGCTAGACTAAGAACAGAAGTGAGCATTTGTGAGCAGCAGATTGGTTTCACGCCAAAAATAAATAAATAAATAGTACGACTGATGCAGTATTTGCTTTAAGGATGTTGATAGAGAAGTACAGAGGGAACTGCATTCTGTCTTTGTAGATCTGGAGAAAGTGGATGACAGGGTGCCCAGAGAAGAAATGTGGTATTATATGAGGAAGTCTGGGGTGACAGAGATATTAGAGCTGTGCAGGACATGTATGATGGCTGTAAGACAGTGGTGAGATGTGCTGTAGGTGTGACAGAGGAATTTAAGGTGGAGGTGGGTCTTCACCAGGGGTCAGCTCTGAGCCCCTTCTTATTCCAGAGATGAAAGAGGACTTTTCTGAAAATTCCGGGGGAAATACCCCCAAATATATAGACATATATATACACAGGCATATATATACATATATACACACACACATATATATATATATATATACAGGTATATATATCCAGCACCCTGAGACTGTACGCAAGCCGAAAGGAAGGAGACCGGGGACGAGTGAGTGTGAGAGCCACTGTCCAGGATGAAACATCCAAGCTCCATGAATACATCAAGGAGAAGGTTCCAACGGATGACGTACTCAGAGAATGTCTCAGACAATGGGGAACAGAGGATGAGGTGATGGAAGAGGGACAATCATGGGAGGACAAGCCCCTACACGAGATGTACCACCGGACCATAACTGAAGTGGCTAATCTTAAGAAGTCTAGAGTCTAGAGAGGGCTGGCCTGAAGGACAGCACAGAGGCACTCATCCTGGCTGCTCAGGAGCAGGCCCTGAGCACCAGAGCCATTAAGGCCCAGATATACCACACCAGACAAGACCCAAGGTGTAGGTTGTGCAAAGAGGCACCTGAGACGATCCAACACATAACTGCAGGGTGTAAGATGCTGGCAGGGAAAGCCTACATGGAACGCCATAACAAGGTGGCTGGCATAGTCTACCGAAACA